>NW_027202725.1:0-166705 GCF_024711535.1 Dipodomys merriami | reverse complement strand
ATCGTGGTGTTTGATTTTTTGGATGACTTGTTAAAGTCGATTGGCCAAAATTTTGTTGAGAAGTTTTGCATCAATGTTCATCAAAGAAATGGGTTTATAGTTTTCTTTCTTTGATGAATCCCTTCCTGGTTTCAGGATGAGATTTATGATGGCTTCATAGAATAAGTTTGGTAGTGAACGTTCCCTTTCAATTTCATTGAAGTGTTGATGGAGTATTGGTGTGAGCTGTGCTTTGAAGGCGTTGTAGAATTGTGCTGTAAAACCATCTGGTCCTGGGACTGGGAAGGTGGCTCAGTGTTAGAGCATTTGCCTTGCATGCCAGAGGCCCTGGGTTCGATTCCTCAGCACCACATAAGCAAAAAGGAAAAATCCTGATGTGGCGCCATGGCTCAAGTGGTAGAGCGCTAGCCTTGAGCTGAAGAGCTGAGGGATAGCACCCAGGCCCAGAGTTCAGGCCCCACTACCAGACTCCCCCCACAAAAAAACCATCTGGTCCTGGGCTTTTGTTAGATGGGAGGTCTCTAATTTCTCTTTCTATTTCAATACTTGATATGGGCCTGTTCAAATGGTGTAATTCATCTTGGTTTAGTTTTGTCATATTGATATTTGCTAGGAAAATGTCCCTTTCTGCCATATTCTCAAACTTATTAGCATAAAAGTTTGAGGAGTATTCAATTTAATGTTCTAAATCTTGGTTGTTTTTGTTGTGGTGTTTCCATTCTCATGCTTGATTTTACTTATTTGCATGTGTTCTCTTCTTTTTCTGATAACATTTGCTAAGGGTCTGTCAATTTTGTTAATTTTTATAAGAACCAGATCTTTGTTTTGTTGATTCTTTCAATGATTTTTTGGATGCTAATTCCTTTAATTCTGATTTAGTTTTAATTATTTCTTTCTGTCTACTGCATTGAGGTATATCTTGCTGCTTCTTTTCAAGGAGGTATAGATGTGTCATTAAATTGTTGTTTTCAGATCTCTCCAGTTTGTTGATGCAGGAACTCAGGGCTATGAACTTGCCTCTAAGTTCTGCCTTTGCTCGGTACCAGAGGAGCTGTTTATATGTGTGTTCATCTTTGTTGAATATCATGAACATTTGAATTTCATTTCTAATCTCTTCCATGACCCAGGGATGATTCAACAGTGTGTTGTTCAGCTTCCATGTGTTACCGGACTTTCTTTGGTGGCTTTTGGTGTTGAGTTCTAATTTTATTCCCTTGTGGTCAGAGAGAATGCAAGGTATAACTTCAGTGTTTCTGAATTTGGACAAGTTTGCTTTGTGACCTAAAATGTGGTGTATTTTGAAAAAAATTCCTTGTGCTGCTTACAAAAACGTGTATTCTAATACTGCTGGGTGAAATTTTTGGCAGATGTCTGTTAAATCTAGTTGTTCCATGCAATTGTATAGATCTGCGGTTTCTCTGTTGAGTTTTTGCTGCATTGATCTCTCTACTGGGGATAGTGGTGTGTAAAAGTCCCCAACAATTTATTTCTTTGTATCTATTTGAAATTTGAGGGAAACTAATGTTTCTTGGATAAACCTAGGTGCTCCATTGTTTGGTGAATAGATATTTAGAATTTTAATGTGCTGAATAGATATTTATAATTGTAATGTCCTCCTGAAAGAGAGATCCCCTAATTAGTATGTAGTGGTCTTATTTATCTCTTCTCACTAATTTTAATTTTAATTCTAATTTATCTGATATTAGGATTGCAACTCTTGCCTTTTTATTGGGGCTGTTTGCTTGGTAGATGTTGTTCCAGCATTTCCCTCTCAAAAGTTGTTTGTTTTTATGGCCAAGGTATGACTCCTGAAGGCAGTAGATAGAAGGATCTTGCTTTTTAATCCAACTTGTCTATGTAGCTTAATTGGAGAGTTAAGTCCATTAATGTGTTGAGAGTTAGGACTGAGAGGTGTTTTTTAGTTCCTGACATGTTATCCACCTTCATGGGAGCTGAGGCAACTGGGTTCTTATTTTGGTCCTTGGATTCTCAGTTTGAGTGTGGTTTCTTGGCCTTTATTGTGGTATTGTTAGTTTTCAATGTGTAGGACATTTTTAAGTATCTTCTGTAGGGTGCTTTGGTGGAGATATAGTGTTTCAGTTTTTCTTTGCTATGGAAGGTTTTTATTTGACCTTTGGTTATGAAGGAGATTTTAGCTGGGTACAGTATTCTTGCGTGATAGTTGTTTGTCTTTAGTGCATGGCATACATCATTCCAGGCTCTTCTTGCTTTAATTGTCTGTTGAAAAATCTGAGGTGATTTTATTTGGTTTCCCTTTATAGGTGAGTGATCTTTTCTACCTGACAGCTTTAAGGATCTTTTTCTTGGTCTGAATTGATCCTATGCAGGCTATAATGTGATGGTGGGATGTCCTGTTCTAGTCCGTTTTGGGGGGTTCTAAAAGCTTCTTGTGTATGAATAGGCCTATCTTTTTTCATGTTTGGGAAGTTCTCTGCTAGGATCCTGTTAACCAAATTTCCTAGACCATTAATCTCTCTCTTTAGTTGTTCCTCTACACCCATTAACCTCAGATTAGGCCTTCTGATGCTGTCTAACAAATATTGAATAGATCTATCATATTTCTTGGATTTGTCTTGGATAGTTGAATGTTCTTTCTCTATAATATCTAAGCTGTCTTCAATCCCGAGATTCGATCATCTGCATGTTCTAACCTGCTGTCAAGACTTTCTACTTTGTTTTTTATTTCTTTTTCTTCTAATTGGTCAGCTTTGATGGCTTTAAATTCTTTGTTGAAGCTTTGTTTTAGATCTTGTATGAACTTCTTTACTTCCTTAATTTGGTGTTCAGTGTTTATTCTCAAATCACTTAGTTGATTGGTTTTATTTTCTTTGGACTCCCGTTCCCTCTGTTGAGTTCCATTCAGCATTCCTTTTGTAGTCTCCCTGAATTCTTTCAGCTCTCTGTTATGGATTCCATGAATGCCTCTATTGATCTTTGTCTATTCTCATTCTGCTCTCACAATTCCTGTATCACTCTTTGATTCACTTCATGTTCATGCAATTCCTGTAGTTCTCTTTGACTGTTCTCAGCCTTCCCACACAATTCCTGAATTTCTCTTTGACTGTTCTCAGCTTGCTCACATAATTCCTGTCTTTCTCTTTGACTGTTTTCTACATGCTCATGCATTTCCTGTATTAATCTTTGAGTAGCTTCCTTACATTCACATTATTCCTGTATTAGTCTTTGGTTTGCCTCCTCTTTCTCCCTATCATGTACACACTGAGTCCTTTTTAGGTTTTCAATCTTTTCATTCACCATGTTTACCAGTAATGTTTTTAGACCTTTTTCGGAACTCTCCTCTGGATTATTCATTACTGTTCTGTCACCTGATTATCATGAGGGGGGTTTGAGAAACTCGGACTTGACATTATTCTTGTGTTTTTCTGGCTTGTACTGCCCATTTGGTATGAAAGTAATAGCAATTTTATGCTAGAACACTACTTTAAGGCAAGCATCAACCAGAGTCCTGTAGATGCACAGTCAAAATGGCTGCATATACTATTTAGTTCATCAGATACAATCTAGTCAACATCAAACAACTATGGATTAATGGGCTAAGAACAGAAAAGAAGAATTTGGCAAACCAGAAATTATTAGGTTTAGGGAGAAATGTGGGGAAAAATAGGATTAGAGGGATGTGAAAGGTAAATGGAAAGTGAATTTAACCAAGTCCTAATCTCAGAGAGGGAAATGGTTTGGACAGAATGATAGGAAAGGCATTAAAAAAAAAAGAATTGAAAAAAATGTAAAAGCCAAAATTTAAATTTTAAAAGTGACACAGGTAAAATTATGTAAGTTTAAAGAAATGATATTGAGAGAAGAAAGGATAGATTTATAGCAGGGGAGGGATAGAAAGGAGATATGTAAAATTAAAAGAAAAATTATTAAAATTAGGTACTTGACAATTATGTAGATATAAAGAGATAATACTGTTATTAAAGAAGTTAAGCATAAGAGGTTGTGAATTGAGTAATAAATTTGTAAATTAAGTATGTACACAATGGTGGATAAGGTCTAATAATCAACGATGGGTATATGTCTGGGGATCAGCAGACCCGCAATTAAGTCACGCAAGAAAAAAAGAAAGAGAAAAAAAATGAAAAGAACAAAAAAAAGACCAAAAGGTCAAAAAATTTAAACACACACACACACACACACACACACACACACACACACACACACACACACACACACACACACACACACACACACCTAAAGTAAATATTATGAGGGCAAAAAGGATTAAAAGGAAACATTTTTTTAAATAATATATAAATTTTAAAAAGGTACAATAAACAGTTCTTTGGGGGGGGGCGGGGAATGGGAAGATCCTGTATCTTCCCTACATCTGTAACCAGTCTCTTGGTGGAGTCTCTGGTCAGCTTGTGGTTTTTGGTTTTCCTGTGGCTTGATTGGTTTCTTAAGTAAGTTGGTTTGTGCAGGCAGAAAATTGCACTGCATTATCCAGGTTTTTGTGAACCTACTCCTAGACTAGTTCAGTGGGAGGGTGATCTGCTTTGAAAATAACAAAAGAGGGAGGTGGCTGTTTCCTTTAGCTTGGAGATGATGTTATGAGGCTAGGTTCTGGGTAGGGTTAAGGCCTTTCAGCTAACAGTAGCTTTTCCCTGAGGGGCTAGCATCTGAGACACTCACAGATCCTAGACTGAAGCCATTCTCAGGGTTTATGTTTACTGAATTTCAATTGATTGTCTAGGCTTCTGTAGGGAGGGTCAGCTTCTGGCTTTGTTTACCCAGTGAAGAAATTCACTCCTCTGGGGATGGATCTCTCTGCCTGGGCTGGGCGACTTTCCCCTGGGTGGGGCTGAGCCCCATGTCAGGTCAGGTTCCTGTGACCTGCTAAATGACTCTTTTGTTTCCTTCCAAGGCCTGGGATTGAGCTACCTGCTCAGCCGGCCATTGTCAGTATCAAAGATGGAGATCTCAGGTGGTTGAGGATGGGCAGCCTTCCCTCCTCTGCTCCCTGAGAAGGAAGGAGGATGTCATGGTTCTACTTATACCAGAGTCATGTTTCCTGGGCTGTCTCTGGTCTGGAATATGAAGATATGTGTTGAGTAAAATTTGGTGCCTCCACTTCTGGCTCCTTTGTCTGGAACTCTCTCTGTAGTTATGGTGGCTATAGCCACCGCTGCTGCCGCAGCTGCTACCACAACCACCTCAGAGTGGCGATCAGCAAATGCTCAGATCTGTCTCCTTGCCTGGATTTTCTCTCTTTGGCCAAACTCTCTGTACTGTGATGGCACACTTGGTGTAAATCTCTATCATAGGACTGTTCAGTGAAACACTAAAACTGCTTTCTATCCGAGAGCTTGTTTAGCCTCCAGCTTCTCCTCAGCCATCTTCCCCCCGGGAATTAGGTTTTTGTGTAGACCATTAAGCATAGGAGTAGAGATGAGTTGTGGTGAGATGTTGTAATGTTAATACTTGTGGTTCCAGTAACAGTTCGGACTGTCCAGTGGTATACTGAATTGTCACTGTGTTTGGATGTTATTGTCTCTGATATACACTTCTGTTCTTGCTTTTTTCCCATGTGTCCCTTTCATTTGACACTGCAGCTCTGCTTTTGAATATGTTGGCTAACAAAGTCACAGCAGTCACCTGCCTGTCTAAGCACTTTTTCATAGATTTCTGTTTTCTTGTGAAGACAGAAAAAAATCTTCTTTTGAATTGTGTCTCTCTATATAATTATAGCTGACTTGGTGGGACCCTCTAGAAGTGGAGTACCTGCTAGGACTCTAAATCTCTGCTTCATTAGAGAGAGAGAGCGTAATTTTCTGTGGTTATTCTGCCATTGATTTTCCTCTTCCTCAGGTTTATTTTTTATAATGTGGACTTTTTTACATAATTTAGGGTTTCTGATTATTTTATTGGGTTATTTTTGTATTTCTGTTAGTATTACTCTGAAATAGTGATTTCAGGCTTGAATGAAGACACAGAAACAGTATGAAATATGTGTTACTACATTGAAAGAAAGAGAGCAGACATTTTTACTTAATTGCTACAAGTAAGTTACTATTAAGCAAAGCTAATTAAAATAATTCCTTATTCAGTCTTCAGAGGATGAGTATAGTACTCTTGGTATCTTGAAGGAGCAGACCTTAGACTTATTACAACTGATGCTTTACATTGAAATTACTGGCTAAACTTTCTTTTTCAGAAAGGCAAAAGTTCCATTTCTTTCATATTAGTATTATACAATCATAATAGCTAAATGTTGAATTGTTTATCTCTACTATTTTGAATTCCCTTCTTCATCCATTAGATATCTAGGGTTTTGGATGACCAATTACTTAAAATACATATATTGCTTATATTGTGATATAAATCTTAGTAATATTAGTATGAATTTATCTCTGAGTCTCATCTTGAGCTACATTCATATGAAATTTATGTAGTAGCAAGCAGGAAACCTGATAATTTTACTCTTTTCTATGTTTTAATAAATAAATCCATTCTCTTTAGAAGTATGTTCCCGTCTTTTATGTTACTCAAGTAAACAGCAAGTATTTTAATACTTTTCTTGAAATAAATATATAGCTTGGAAAAAGAAGACAAACCCTCCCATTATTATTTTAAAGTAAATCCTTGGGGACTATTTTATAAATAAAAAATTTAAAAATCTGGGTGTAGGTGGCTCATGCCTGTAATCCTAGCTACTCAGTAGGCTGAGATCAAGCCCAGCCTGGGCAGGAGAGTCTGTGAGACTCTTATCTCCAATAAACCACTAGAAAACCAGAAGTGGTGCTGTGGCACAAGCAATAAAGCGCTTGATTTGAGCTGAAGATCTGAGGGATAGCGCCCAAGCCCATAGTGCAAGCCCCACGACCGACAAAAAAATAAAAATAAAAATAAAGGGCTGGGAAGGTGGCTCAGTGGTAGAGTGCTTGCCTTGCATGCCTGGGTTCAATTCCTCAGCACAACATAAGCAAAAAAAAAAGCTGGAAGTAGTACTATGGCTCAAGTGGTAGAGCACTAGCCTTGAGCTGAAGAGCTGAGGGACAGCACCCAGGCCCAGAGTTCAGGCCCCATGACTGGACCCCCTCAAAAATAAAAATAAAAATAAAAAACTGCAATACACATGTTTATACCTGAATAATCTAATGGTTAAGTTAATAATACAAAGAAACTATCACATCAAGTCTCAATTAAAGGTACTAAAATATTCGTGTCCATGAATATCACTCATTTTCAGCAAATGATTAGTTAAAACAAATTTTATATTATAATTGAAATGTAAAAAATAAATTTAAACCCAGATTTGCTGTGAATATCCTGTTTCCAAGAATACTTTTATTAGGCCAAAAGAGAAAAAAATGAAGGGTTTGTCACATAGAATGAAAGATGTAGAAGCAGCCTTTTACCTTAAGATACATACATGCAAAAGGTGTGATTTATCCATTCATCTACTGAGGGGCATCTATGTTGGTTCCATATGGTAGCTATGGTAAATAATGGTGCAATAAACATAGCTGTGCAGATAGCTTTATTATGGTCCTGTTTGTGATCATTTGGGTGAATGCCCAAAAGTGGGATTGCTGGGTCTTACCGGAGCTCTATGTGTCTTTTGAGGAACCTCCACACTGCTTTCCAAAGTGGTTGAACAACTTTACACTCCCAACAGCAATTCAGTAGGGTTTCTTTCTGTCCACATCACCTCCTGCATCTATTGTTATTAGAGTTCTTGATTATAGCCATTCTAACTGGGGTGAGTTGGATTGTCAATGTTGTTTTGATTTGCATTTCTTTTATGGATAGGGAGGTTGAGGATTTCTTCGTGTGTCTTTTGGCCATCATTCTTCCCTCTTCAGAGAAGTTTCTCTGTAAGTCTTAAAAAATGTTTTTATTGTGAAAATAACGTACATAGGGGTTACAATTACATGGACAAGTTAATGAGTACATTTCTTTTCAAGCACTGTTGCCTCCTCCTTTGTTTCCCCTTACACAATGGAATTTTATGCCCCCATCAGAAAGAATGACATTGCCCCATTTTAAGGAAATGTAAAGACTTGGAAAAATTACATTAAGTGATGTAAGCCAGGCCCAAAGAAACATATGTCCCATGGTTTCCCGTATAAATATTATATGTCTGAGACAAGCAGAAATGGTCAGGTAAGTTGATGTTAGAGGAAAAGAACCACAAGATAAGGACTCAAATGGTTTTCCTTTCTTGCTATTGTTTCTAGCATTTTTATAAGATGATTTTTTTTTTTGCGATGTATGTCCCTCCCCCATGGTATAACCCCTGTTTTTACTGTATTTGTGTGGGTATAATTTATGGAGGGGAAGGGAAAAAACAAATTGTTTAAATAGGGATATAGGTGGATTCATTGCAACAATGAGATGTACAAGACATTGTCAAAAAATGAACTTTACAACTTTGGCATGGGGAGCGTGGATGGGGTTGGGAGGACGGGGGAGGGGAGTTGGATAGGGATGGTAAGGGGAAAAAAGGAGGAGGCAACATGTTTGATGAGAAATATACTCATTACCTTGATCATGTAATTGTAACCCCTCTGTATGGTATTTTCACAATAAAAAGGGATTTATTCAAAGATAAAAATTCACAAGAGGATTTGTGATCAGAATAGATAGGTAAGCAAAGTAACTGGGAAACTATATATTTAAGTTGACTTTTCAATCCAAGATGACAAGATTTTGATAAATGAGACTATAGAAGATGATTTTGTATCTCTAACTCACATCCAGTATTCTACAATTTCCCACATACTCCCGTTCTCTTACCTCAGTTCCTGATCAATATTCTACTTTCATGATGTTTATTGCTAGTAAAATAACAAGGTGGATTTTTTAAATTTCTAGATCCAATAAATTTTAGCAATTTAGAATAGTAGTATAAATTCATGGAGTTTGACTTGAATGTCAAGTTTAAGGATACTGTATTCAGGGTACTGTGAATTGGTGTGAACCATCCAAGAACATATGAATACATATAACCCCCTTAACCCCCATCTAAACAAGCCATAGACAAGAAAGTAGGTGAGGCAGACCCGATCCCCAGCCTCCTTTCTCTGGCACCTGCAATAGTATGTGTCCAGCACAACCTGGTGGAATGGGAGCCTGGGAATAGTGAGTAGGAACAAATCATCTCAAAAGAGGGCTGTCCAGGAATGGCTGCCACAGGGCTCAGAGGTGAAAATGGAAAAGCAAGGAATGAAGGACAGGGGTCTCTCTTACCTAGTGGGGTCCTCTGAGGATGGCTCCCACAGCTGGGTCCACACTGAGCAGGAAGTTCATATAGTATAGCTGAAGATCCCTCAAGCTTCCCCAGTGGCTGTGTCAGGCATAAAACCTGTTGAGAGAGGGGGGCAAGGTCTGCACCTCCAGCCCCATAAATGCCAGTGGACATGGGGAAAACAAGGAACCCTGGAGCTCTACAAGCCACTGCTGTGAGGGGAGGCAGAGAACACTCCATTCTTCATCCATTAGGTATCTAGGGCTTTGAATGACCAATTCTTAAAATACTTATATTGCTTGTATTGTGATATAAATCTCAGTAATATTAATATGAATTTATCTCTGAGCTTGCAGCCACCACAACTGGGTTCAGACCAGTCTGGCACCACTTCTGTGTGTTGTGTGTGGACACACACACACATATCCCCTCACCTGAACATGTTCCCACAGGAAGGGTTGATCCAGGAGGTGGACAGGGATGGGAAGAGGGGCCTGGAAACTAGTGTCTGAGGTGAGTCTGGAGAAGGGGGGGCAAGGAGAGGGGGACCAGCTGGGGGGTATTAGGCCCCACTTAGGTTGATTCAGGACTGTTCTGGGATGGCTCCTTCAGTTGGGCCCACACTGATCAGGAAAGTGGTGGTACCCCATGGTGATGATGAAAAGGCAACAATGTTAGCTACAGTACCAGCAGATGCAATGGAACTGAGCAGCCAAGCATGCTACAAGGTAGAATGGTGGATAGGGAAGACTGATTCCCTGCTTTCCTTCTCCAATGACTGTTTTGCCTTAGTTCAGTCCAATTGCATCACCTACCTATGTGCATGCCACGCATATCCCCTCACTCAGGAGGGGAAGGGGTGGGGGACTGGTAGGAATGGGTGGCAGTGGAAGCAAGGGATGGGGGATGGAGTGGGTAAAGCAAAGGTTAGGGGAGCCACTGGAGTGAGGAAGCATGGTTTGAGTTGGGCAGGGAAACAATTGGTTGTGGGAAGCAGAAGCATGAGGTGGGGGAGTGGATAGCATGGGGTAGTGAAGAAGAGGGACATGAGTGGAGAACCTAGCAACAGAAAGGAAGAGAAGAAGAGGGGTGTTTAGCCCACTTAATATTTAAAAGCGCTGTCCCAGGGATGGCTCCTGCTGGGGGGGGGCAGAGGAGAGGGTGGAGTAAAGGGCAATGGAGGGGGTGAGAGCAGGTCACTCACTTACATTGAATCTGTGTCTTTGGTGATAGCTCCAGGAGTTGACTCCACAGTGGCTTTGAAAGTGGAGGTCAACTGGATGGTGAAGCCTAAGAGGCCCTGGGTGACCACATCCCTGAAACAGATGCAGCACCAGTTGGGAGAGTTGGCAGCTTCCTCAGCTCCAAACCCTCCTGCAATTGCTTCATAGAAACCATGACTACTGAAGGCATGACCAGGAGGGGGTTGGGGTAAACTCTAAGCTCCTATCTTCCATCTATGGAGGAGCTACATCCCCTCACCCATGAATCTTCCTACACTGAGAGTGGTGCGGTAGGATTTAAGGTGAGCTTCAGACCTACGGGTTGGGGGAGGAGGAGATTATTGGGAGTAGGTCCCATTACCTTGGAACTGGGTCTTCTAGGGTTGTCTCTGGAAGCTGGGTCCACACATCTCTAACCAAAAGAAAGTTTGTGGGCCACTGGAGGGCCAGGGAATGGGGGTATGGGTGGCCCTTGTGTTGGGGGGCATAGGGTGGAGGTGGGCCGGGTGGTGGTGGAAGTGGGAGCCTGGCAGGGTTATTGGGGCCCAGGAAAAGGGGATGTGCACACTTCAGTTGAAACTGGGCTGAGATGAGAGGCTCCCACAGGGGAGCAGAGAAGAAAATGGAAAAGAGGCGTTTTGGAAGGGGGCTCTCTTACCTCAAATTGTAGTAGTCATGAGATATTGCCTGCAGCTGGGCCCACACTGAATAGAAAGATGGAGATTCGGGTGGTGAAGGTGAAGATCCCTCAGGAAGATGCATCACTGTTTAAGGAGATTGAGGCAAGTTCTTCATCTCTAGCCCTGCAACTGCCAGCAAACTCAGGTATACCAGAGAGCCCAGAGAGCCCTTGGGCTATTCAGGCCTTAGCCAGGAAGGGAGGAGGGGCACACTCTGACCTGGGCCTTCCTTCTCTGTGGCAGCCATAGCTCATATTCAGAATATTCTGGCAACTGTGATTTTGTAGTGAGTGTTGGGCAAGCACACATTCCTCCTCCCACGCATGTGTTCCCCCAGGAGGGCTGGCCCAGTCAGTGAAGGGAAAACAGTGGGGCCAGAAGGGGTGGGGCTGGAAGGGGTGGGGCCAGAAAGGTGGAGATGGAGGTAAAAGTTGTGGCTGTGAGAGGGGTGGGTCAGGAAAATGGGTGCAGTCCTGAGTGGGTATCTGGCTTCAAGAAGTAGTCCAGTCGAGAAAGTAGGAGTAGAGCACATAGCATGGTGGTAGGCTTAGGAAACCCGGGGTGACCATTGGCCAGAGGGTGGGGTTGGGAGGTGGAATGATGGGGGGGGTATGGGACAGAGTGGATAGGGGACCAAGAATAGTAGGTGGGCACGCTTAACTGAAACAGGACTGTCCAGTATGGCTCTCTCCACGTGCTGTGTACTATGCTCATCTGTGCTCTGTCCAGGGTAAGCCCAGCTGGTTAGAGTTCCCATGCCCCATGATCTAGACTAGAGGAAAGGAACTCCATCTAACTATTCAACTTGCAGGGGCATAATTCTCTGTCGCCTGGGAAGAGGTTTATTGTGAAGACAGGTGGGTAGAACCAGCCACATCTGGAGTAACAGATTCATATCACCTTACCCATGAGGCATAGTTAATATATAAATGCACTCAAACAATAAGTCCTTCTTTCCCCCCCTTCCTTTTCTTTTTTTGGGGGGGTCCAGTCATGGGGCCTGAACTCTGGGCCTGGGCACTGTCCCTCAGCTCTTCAGCTCAAGGCTAGCGCTCTATCACTTGAGCCACAGCGCCACTTCTGGCTTTTTTTCTTTTTGCTTATGTGGTGCTGAGGAATCAAACCCAGGGCCTCATGCTTGCAAGGCAAGCACTCTAACCACTGAGCTATCTTCCCAGCTCCCCTTCCTTTTCTTTACCTCTTTCTTCTTCTACTACTGGGGCTTGAACACAGCTTCTAGGTGCTACAAAAATTCCCTGCCAAAGGGCTTATTGTAATTCACCTACTAGACCTCCATCTTCTTGGTCTCTGTCAGCCCAGGTGCAAGTACCATGACCAGATGTCCATTTTCAAGGCAAGTAGGTCACCACCAGCCTTCTTCCTGGAACCAAAAGGAAGATTAAGCGTTTGGGGCTTTTGTGTGTACATTCATATGAACATTTCCTTCCATTAGTGGGACAGTTCTAAGTACTCATTTTCTTATTGAATTTCAGCTATAAATCATTTAAAAATGGAGGCATGGGAGAGCGAAGGGGAAAAAAACCCAAACAACAAAACAAAAAACATATTCCACAATCATTGGATGACTGAATGAAGGCAAGTAAAACTCAACCTAACAATATTTTACCAAATCTGTTATGTTTGAATGGTGAGAGCTCCATAGAGGGAGATGCCAAGGCAGCCAGGCAGTGTACATTTGGATATGTTCAAGGATGCTGTCATTATTTAATCATTTGCCCATTCATCCAGGAAGGGGAGATCAGTTACTATGATACTTTGATTGTGTTCAATCCAATTACCATGTTATAAAAATAGCAAGGTGCCATAACAGAAACTAAGACTCCTCTACCCAGCACCAGTTATCATTAGTTCACTTCCAAGCCATACACATCATAACCATATCCAAAGAATGCAAGGAAGGGAGGGAAAGAATCAGCATTCTGATGTATTAGCTGGGACCAACACATTGTTCAGGTTGAACTGTTTATCCTCTGCGTATTACTTTCTTCCTATTTGTGGATCTGAGGTGTGTGCACTTAAGAACTATGTGCATATATCTGTATATACATTCTGACTGAAGATATATGTCCATCAACTGAGGTGTTAGCTTGCAAAGGTTCATTTTAACTGGTACAGCAGCAGTATGTCAATGTAATTGCTCCTGTGTCCTATGTGCATCTCTCCAAGTTCTACACTAATAAATTCACTGACCATTTTGTTGGTTTTACATAATTGTTTAGATGGTAAATCATGACTCCCACCACACTCATTCCTCACACAAGGCTGTTAGAAACATTTTTTTGTTCAGTCGTGGTGCCTGAACTATGGGCCTGGGCACTATCCTTCAGCCCTTCAGCTCAAGATCAGCACTCTACCACTTGAGCCACAACACCACTTCTGGCTTTTTCTGCTTATGTGGTGCTGAGGAATTGAACTTGGGCCTCTTGCATGCACAGCAAACATTACCACTGAGCTACCTTCCCAGCCCTTGAAACAATCTTGACTGGCTTATTACATAACTATTCCAAAAACATGTACTCATCATTCCTATGTTTCCTCTATTTGCTGGTCTATGAAACCTTCAAACTTAAATAACATTCTTTTAAATAAAATATCCACGAAAATGTAATCCTATATGAAGTTTTTTTATGCAAAAGTCATAAAAATAATTTTTAGACCTGGAACCTTGGAAATAACCACATTTCAAGAGCTTTTTGCTACTAACTCAGTTAATTACTGAATGCCTGTAACAGATCCTTCTGAAAATATTTACACAGAGACAGGCATGTAGAGCATTTAGTTTACCAAGTGCACGTTAAAATTAGAGCACAAAAATTAAAATCAGGCTTAACACATATTTTGATATCTTTCCCCACATTCTCCCTAAATGATGACAATATTAAGAATGTCTGATAGAGCCTTCTTAGCTCCAATTTTCTTGGGCTTCCTAGGTTTAGAATTCTTAAGTCACAGAGACATGCTGTAATGGGAATAAGATTTTTTTTGGTGTACATTGCCCTTCAGACTGCGTTTCTTGTTCACCGCTTTTCTCAACTCCCTTACTAGAGATTATTCTCAGAGCTGACTTCATCTCCAACTTTTCATTCTTCCCAGCTGGACAAATGAAGTTGTAGATCAAGACTCTTAGACACAAAGAATCTACAACACTTCTCTTATACACAGTCCCTGCACAAACACAACTACCAAAGCAGTATTTATAGTTTCATTTTTTTCTACTAAGACCACTGGATGAAATTGCTTGCTTCTGAGGGTACCTGTTTGGGCCTCTTCCTGATGTTGTGGATTAACTTTACATCTTAGGACCATTGTCAGCAACAAAAGGTGGCAGGCTTAGCCCACCCAGAAGGTTTGCTCAACAGGGCAGCTGGATGTGTCTCCTCTGGAGGGATCCTAGGATACCTCAAGAATGGCATGCAAGATCTGTGTTGGAAATACCGGGGGAAATTAATGTATCCTATGAACACCAACTTAGCAAGGCAAAATTTACCCCTGCAGAAGGCATCATGTCTGTCTCATGCCCAAGTTGAATTAGCGCACTAGATACGCAGCCCATCAATGGCTCCCATGAATTTGAACTTTGGGATCATCTTTCAGGTTGGCTCAAAATTTTGACCCCTTTCAAACTAGTCAAAAGCTTTAATAATCAACCAACTTTATATCACCTAGCAATATTAAAAGAAAAATAACCAACTTTTACCCAGCTGGTGTTCTACCAATATAGTGCCATGCTTCTAGCCCCTAGCACTTCTCTAAAATAGCATTGGTAAGGTTGTGACTACCTTTAAAAAGGCAGTACTTATATCAGTCAAGCACATCATCATTTAAATTCTACATTTCTCCGATCTGATTTTACTTTCTTTACTTACAACCTAGTAAGCACTGACTTTCTTATTCAGCAATATCCAATATGATATTTTGAGTTAAAAAAAGTGTTTAGTTAAGGTAGTTTTTCAGTCAGCCGCTGAACAAAACTTATACAAGAGATAAAGCACCCATCCACACATTACTCTGCAAACATTTATTAAAGAGGTAAATATTGACTCATTTTTAAAATGTTTGTTCCATCATAAAACTAGTAACGGGATCTGCCACAACACATAGACACACAAACTTCTTAAGTGACTGTGGGCTGGTCTTGGGTTTGGTCAAATGCTCTGGGCATTGTCCCAGAGCATTTTTTCTCAAGGCTACCACTTTAGCCACAACTCCAGTAGTATCTTTTTGCAGGTTAATTGGAAATAAAAGTTTTATCCTTCCTGCCTAGGTTAGCTTCAAACACAGATCCTCAGAACTCAGCCACCTGAGCATCTAGTATAGCGCTCAGCTTCATCTCAGTTTTTAGGTAACTTGTTTGCCAGTATTCAATTCTTATAAGTCTTTCTGTAGCATTGGCTTCCAACTACCACACAGATTCCCTTTCAAGTATATTTATTCTTTTTTGAACATGTTTCTTGTAAAAATACTGTACAAAGGGGTTATTTACATGAGTAAGGCAAAGGGTATTTTTCTTATCAAACATTGTTACCTCGTCTTTGTTTTTCCTCTACCATACTTAATCTCCCAGCTCCACAGTTACACTATACACTCCCCATACCCCCACCTAAATTGTAAAGTTTGTTTTTCAAGAGTGTCTTGTGCATCTCTTTGTTAGAATGGGTCAACCACTACACCCGTTTAAGCATTTTGATTTTTCTCCTTTCCCTCCCCAAATTAGAGATTTGTATATACAAGATGCAAGGCACCAACATCAAACACATTGGAAACAGGGATTATAACGGGGAGTGTGGGGGAAATACAAAGAAACAAAATCACATGGAACATTATAATATGTTAGAAATAAGAGCAAGCAAGAAAAAAAATCACTTGTTTCCCTATCTTGGTGTTCATTTCTTTTATCTTCATCTTACCTTGTCAAGTATTATATTTAGAGCGAATTTTCCCATTCAATCCTACCTGTGGCTCCTAGTTACTATTCCTTGGTGGCATTTCCAATTAACAAACCCAGCTGATATATAAAAGTACATATGGGAATAATTTGATTGTGGAGATCATAGATTGTGGAGATTAAGAGAATATAACTAATTTGAGCTGCTGTTTCTTGTTTCTAGCTTTAAGCTCTTTGGGAGATTTTCAGGAGCCCCGAAATAGCATACTTTTAAATATGAAGTTTGAATGACCCCGTAACTATGAAGTCTCTCCTTACTTAATTTAAGGTGCTTGAGAATGCTCTAGTGCGGTTTAGTCAATTGAACCAAAACACAGTTTCTACTCCAGTTGGCCAGTTACATCTCCAATAGTGGTCTTCTGCAATACCACCATACATTTCCCCCTGTCTATGGTTAGTACTTAATGCTCATCTCAAAGGGTTGGCCTTTACTACATCCAGGTAAGATTCCCAGAAATGTCAAATTTTCCCCAGGGATAGATGATCTTGAAAGAATGGAGCCAGTGGGTTTCAGAGGTTTTTGAAATAGACTCTTACTTTTGAGAAGAGCAACAGCGTATTCCAAGTTGTCTCATATCACAGATTGCTGACCTATCATGAATTTCATGCCCATGGGGTCTGAGCTCCGTGACAGCACAAAGAGGACCTCTTGTGTGGTCTCCCTGCCACACAGTCATAGCAGTACTCACTATGTGGACAGAATCATCAAAGTAGTGACCTTGCTTATCCAGTAACAATTTCAATCTAGGTGGAATCAAAATTGGAATTCATACACAAAGTGTCTGTTCCATGACTGAAGTTGCAATCATATTGTAGGATTAACTAGAGGGTCCATTGAGGCCCTGGAACTAAGCAAGATCACTTTAAGGGCATTAAGAATGTTTGGAGTTCCCCAAGCAGGATGTTTTCACAAAATCAATACCTGACAAACATTGGACACTTATCTGGGAATTATGAAACTGGATGATGTTTTTGAGCAATTTGATCATTAGCTTCCTCCTTACTAGAAGGCAATCCCTCTCCCCACCAGAAGGGAAACTTGTATTCCTGCTAGACAGAAACCCCCCAAACTCCATACCACTTGGTCGGAAACCCTCCCTCCCTCATGGTAGGAAACCCTTTAGGAGTAACTAGCCTTATTTTTTTTTGGTCGTTCTTGGGACTGATCTCTGGGTTGAGCACAGTCCCTCAGCTCTTCAGCTCAAGGATAGTGCTCTACCACTTGAACCATAGTACCATTTCTGGTTTTCGGGGTGGTTTATTGGCAATAAGAGTCTCACAGACTTTACCTGACTGGCCTAGCTTTTAACTTCCATCCTCAGATCTTAGCCTCCTGAGTAGCTAGTATTAGAGGCATAAGCCACCCTCTCCCCATTTTTTCTTTTTCTTTGTTTTGTGGGTTGTGAAGCCTGAAATCTGACCCTGGACACTGCTCTTCAGCTCTTCAGTTCAAGGATAGCAATCTACTATATGAACAACAGCACCACTTCTGGCATTTTCTGCATATGTGATGCTGAGGAATTGAAGCCAGGGGCTCATGTATGCAATCCAAACACTCTAACGCTGAGCCACCTTCTCAGCCCTTCATCTGAGATTTTAGTTCACTCATGTGCCAATGTTCAATCCTTCTAAGGCATTTATGTAACTTTGGCCTCCAATCACCACACAAACTCTTCCCTTTTCATATAATATTTCTAGAATTAATTTTCCCATGCCATTCTACTAGAGCATCTAGTTTATTGGTTTAAAAAATATTTTCCTATGATTAGCAATCTTCTGTTGATCTTATTCTCTACATTTTATTTTTACCAGCCCTTGGACTCCATGAGATTCTTTTGCTCAAGCCTAGCACTTTACCAATTGAGCGAAAGTGCCACTTCCACTCTTTTCTGTTTATGTGGTGCTGAGGAATAAAGCCCAGGGCAAACAATTTAAAATTAAGCCATATTCTCGGCCCCCAAACTATATTTTATTTATAATAATTATCAGAAAAAATGGATTCATTAGATGCTTTCTGGGTTCTGGTTTTGAACTTTTGGGAAATTTTGGGTGGATCCTGAATAGTACCTCTGTAAATATGAAATATGAATGACCATCTAGGGAAAAGGGCTCTCCTAACCAGTATAAAATGTTTGAGAATGGACAGGTGGACAAAATACTAATGTGAAAGGGATAGCCAATTGAACCAAAGCTCAGGTTCTATTCTAGTTGGCCAGGAATGTCACCAACACTGGTCCTCCACAATACCATTGGACATTTCCCCTGGCTATGTTTAGTGCTTACTAGTTATCTCTTCACAGGTTCAGCCTCCACTGCTTCTTGATAAGTTTCCCAGAAATGCCAGTTGTCCCACTATCTAGAGAGGCAAGTGGTATAGTTGGCCTTGGGAAGATAGGATTTTTGTCTTAGATCCTTACTCTTGCAAACAGCAACAGCACCGTCTTACAAGTTTCAACAAGCTGTGTTTGACCGACAGATCATGCAATCCATGCATGATCTGCATGGGGGTCTGAGGTTCATCACAGTGGAAAGTGGACCACTTGTTTTTCTGTTCTCTGTGCCACACAATCTTAACAGTAATAATGGGCAGAATATTTAATCCATTTCACCCAAGCATTATTTTTTGTTGGTTATAGCACTTGAACTCTGGGCCTGGGCACTGTCCCTGAGCTTTTCAGCACAAGGCAAAAGAAAGGCCTACTACTTGAGCCCAGCACCAATTGCATTTTTCTGGTGGTTAATTGGAGGTAAGAGTCTCAAGGACTTTACTGCCCTGGCTGGCTTTGAACCCCAATCCTCAGATACTGAGTAGCTAGGATTTCAAGTGCATGCCACTGGCACCCAGATTTGGACTTGAATTTTAAGGTTACCGAGAGAGTCTGCTTCTGAAACTGTGGTTCCAATGCCATACATCCTTGGATCAGCTAAAGGATCAATCCAGGCTTCAGAGTCCAAGTGGGCAGCTGAAGGATTTTAGTGAGTAGGACTTTTTTGAGTTCTCCTTTCAGGATATAAGATTAAAACACGCACATGCAAGCACATATGCATCACAAGTTTTTGTTTGGACAAATGCACATTATGGAGCTCAGTAATAAATATCATCCATTATTTAATAGTGTTCTCAGAATTTTTTCAGCATTCTCCCAGTGGATTATCAGAAGCATGGCCTTGGATAATTTTTCTTGGGTTCTTTAGGCCTAGAATTCTTATTCCCCATTTTAGCAGCTTTCTTGTGATTTCAGTTTTTGGTGGACTTAATCCTCCCTATTGTAAGTTTCTTGTGCACTCCTCTCATATTCAACTCTTCCCTTACTGGAGATTTCTTAAAGATGGCTTCCTCTAGCTCCCACATTTTTATTCTTGGGCCAGAGAATGAAAACACGCATCAAGACTCAAGTTTTCTTTTTGCCTAAGACTCATTCAGCCCATGAAAATCCCCAATCCATGAGGTAATATGCTCTAGTCCAATTTTTCCTCTCATGGCCAAAGCATGATGTTAATTTTTATTGGGGTGTTCCTTGGGCCCTTTCCTGACATTGCTGATACACTTTCCATCATTAACCACAATAGGTGGTGTTTAACCCAACCTTGATCTACCTCAACAAGGCAGGATGTTTCTGCTCCTGAAGGGCTCCCTCCATCCCTCCTTATATGACAAAGATCCTGGACAATGCTCCCGATTGTTGGGAATACTCTCATAGTATAAGCCAATATGCCAACAAAGACCAGCAACGTGAAAAAAAACTTAGCAGGACCAAGTTTAGTGCTGTTAAAGGGTATGTTATTGGCAAGAAGACAACTAAGCAACCACTCTTAGTAGGAAGTCTGAGTAGGAAATAGGTTTTACCCCTAATGAGTTACAAATTCTGGTATTGATCAGAAGTTGTGTTCACAATCTTGCTCAATTATCTCTTTTGAAGCTCAACTGGCTAGTTTGAAGGGGGATAACAGTTTCATAACAATCCACTAAACCAAGACAACCATGCCAGAAATTGTTAGAAAATTCTTACTAAGCTTGTGCTCTATGAGTTAGACTATGTCCCTAGAACGATTTTAGTTATAGGATATACTTTAGTTAAAATACCTTTTAGTAAGATGATGGCTATGCTTAGTCAGTGCTTTCCCTCAAGCAATCACTTTCAGAGCAAAAGACTCTAACTCCTACACAGTCCATTCCCAGACAGAATTTATTATCAGCAGCTTCCTCTTTGGAATGGAGGCTTATGAGCTTCCAGTTGAACAAACCTTATTCACATATTGCCTTGGATCCCTCAGGCAAACTCACCTCAGCAAGTGGTTATGAAACCAACAGTGGTGTGTGTCTGCTTCATTATAAAAAACCTGTCTTGTACTTCTGGTCCTACCGTTAATAGAAAGAGGAAAGCTTACTCTCTCAGGAGGCACATAGCTATGGACTTAAGCACACATATTGAACCCTGAGCACAGGACACAGATTAGGCTGTAGGATTTTCAGAGCCATCCCAGCTGCTTGGCTGACCGCAGGGCACACTTCTGATGCCACATTTCTGAGGCAAAGTAGTTCTAAACTGCCAAGACACTATGGTAGGAAGAGGCCTGAGGGAGAATTCTTGGTGGGAAGGAGAAGGTGAAACTTTGGATTTAGGTTTTAGAAAATGCAAGCCACTTTGTGAATTGCTTGAGACATTGAGCAGATCAACATATTTTCTAGCCCTCTAGATGCTGAGTATGAGAACACTACACATAGCAGTTTTTAAGAAGGCAAAAATCAGTGAATGTGATCTAACTAGTGAAGAAAGGATATCCTTTGGATTTAGAATAAATCAATTTCTATCTCAGAACAAAAGGAAGAGAACAAACCACATTCTACAGAATTTAATACCTTAACGATGCTAGTTGTCTGCATTAAATTTTCAATGTTGGTTTCACGCAAGAAAAAAAGGAAAGCCAAGAATTTCTGGACCCTTTGCTAGCCTAGTATTTGGTTCTTGTTTTTTGTTTTGTTTTTTCCTAATTCTTTTTTTAAAAAAAATTTTTGCCTCCTCTTTTGTTTCCCCTTTCCATCCCTTCCCATCTCCCGCCTCCCACCACCACTCTCCCTCCTAAGCCACAGTTGTAATGTTCATTTTTCGACATAACATCTTTTACATCTCATTTCTAATTCTTTTATAGATTCTAGTAAGAAGACAAGAAAATGCAGACATTAGCCTGGTTCAGATTAATCTGTAATCACAGAATCTAAGTTATCGAATTCTAAATCTAGTCTCATAGCTGAAGGCGAAGGCTTCCCTCCCCCCAACATCTTCAGAATAGCAGTATTATTTGTCTCAGGTTTGTTTTCTTTTAAGAATTTGAGAGCAGAAAAGTTTTTAAGCGGGTTTCCTTCAGAGCAAAAGCACAGCAGTGAAATAGACTTCTCATCAAAGTAAAAATAGATTATGAAACAGACTCGTTAGAGAAAAGAGGGACCAAGAGCTGGTCGGAAGGGGCCCACATCCCTCAGGTATATGGAGAGCCCTTTGTCTTTGCCCCTTAAGGCATGTTCCTGGATTGATTGGTCAGTGGGTGGGCTTGTGCCACATTGAGTCTCATAATTGATCTCCCAGTCTCAGAGAATGAGTATGGAATTTTCCTTATTGGATACCCCAACTCAGAGCACAAGTGTGGAAAACACTTTTGATTGGATGGGAGGTAGAGGGAGACTCCCCAGATCATAGAAACAGTGCATGTTAGCACCTAAAGCTTGTTGGGAGCAAGGTATTCATTCTTTTCTGTGTCATTCATCCCTGAAATGTTGTAGTCAGTTCCATCCATCACCTTTATCCATAACTACCCTGCTGAAGTGGTTTAACTCCCTCCGAGTAGAACATCTCAATTTGTTACTCACAGGGCACTTTACATTATGGTGTCCCATGAACCACTATGCTGATAGAGAGATTGTATGTCTAAATTGCTGTTTTGAAACAGCAAAGCCTGCTGACTTAAACTTGAACACTTACCTTGAATGGAATTTGATTTCTACTTACAGAAGGCAAAGTCGGTTCTTCTTTGAGCCAACATTGTAAGATACCTTTAGCAAATCTAAGACAGAGAAATTACTGGACTGTATTTCTAAAGTCAGTTGATGTAGGAACCCTCATTCCCCGAGTGCTTGCATTTTGTTCACAGACATATATTTTGTTGTGGGAAGTAATTTCGCCTTAAGGTACATTCTGAGCTGCATTCAGACTGAAGATCATATTTGTACATCTGAAAGTATGTACTTAGGAATCTAAGCTGCAGATGAAGCAAGTTCTTAGTAACAGAACAGTATGTTCAATATATAACTGGCAATGTCATTTTGATGAACAAATGAAAGAAAAATTATAAATGGAGTGGTATCAATGAAGCTGCATTGTATTTATTTACTTACTTGTTGAATGATGACCCTTTGTACAACTACTTAAAGGAATATATATATATATATATATATATATATATATATATATATGCAATACTATGTATTTTCTGTGAGTGCATATCTATCCACAGTGTAAGTATCTTGAGGACAGGAGAACTCAAATGACTATAACAATGCAGCTAGTAAAAGATTAGTCTCTTATCTGTTGAAAGCCCAGAGGAAGAAGATTCCAAGAAGATGGAGGCATACCCCAGCATTAGGATATAGCCCTCAATGTCTTGGCCCAAAGTGACCCTTAAAATGCCAGTAATCACTTCCAAGTTCCAGGAAGTGAGGTGAAGTCACAGAAAGAAAAATAAAGAAATACAGAACATGTGTGAACTGTCCTTAAGGCAATATCCTAGATGATATCAGGTAACATTTTCATCTGTATTATCTAAATATTATCATTACTGGGAAATGTTATCACTATTTTACTTAGCCTGGACTTCAGTTAAATCTATTGATTCACAAAGGAAGGGTGGTCGGCACATGAGATGTTTTGCTATGTATAACAAGGGCCCTAGACTCATGTTTAGTGTTTTACTATTTTCTATGGGGAATAGTTGATGTGCAACTAGAAACTACTTTCAAGCATAAGAAAAAGAAGAAACATGTCTGATATGCTATATATGCTATTATATTTTGAAAATGTGTATGATAACCTCCAAATTACGGCAAATTACAGAGCATACTCTCATTACATTAAAAAAACAGTCTGCACTCAATGGAGGGATGCCAGGAGGAGCAACACAATGAGTGGGAAACAGAACAACGCACAACACAGTGGCCCATCAGCTCCACTGGTCATAGAAGGAAAAGAACTAAGCAATCAAAAGACAGTGATGGAAAGGGAGAAATAAGAGTGGAAGTGGGGATAGTCTGTACTAAGCAAAAGGCAAGAAATGTAAACATCACCTGATATGGAAGAATACTTGGTATTGTCAAAGCTCATAGAATTCACAAACTTTATAGACCATGATAATGATAATTTTCCTTGTGTTGGTTAAAATAGGTTTGTGACTTTAAGTATCATGATTGCACAATACTGTGAAATAAGTGAAAAATATGTAATCACCTATCTCCTTTTTTTTAAAGTGGGAGAAGGGTTGGGTTGGGAGGGATGGGTGATTATGTAGTTAGACACCTTGTATTCATATACTGTTTTGTAGAATGGGAACTTGTTTGTACAACTAGTTAAAGATAATAAAAATGAAAATATGTTTTTAAAATTTTTATTTACTTTTTATTGTGAAAATACTGTACAGAGAGGTTACAACATGGGCAAGATAATGAATACATTTCTTATCAAGCATTGTAGCCTCCTCCTTTGTTTCCCCTTCCCATTCCTTCTTTAAAAAACAACCTCACACACGTAAGTGAGAAATAGTTTTGAACCCAGGATTATTGAATGTTGGCAATTCAATTGTTTCCCAGGCTGTTGCAGTTGTTTTTTTTTTCTTTTTTGCAATAATTGTGGTCAAATGCAAACAACTTAAAATTTATTATCTTTTTTAAACTCTGTATTAGCATTACCTAGTTAAATAAGGGGATTTCATTTTGATATATCCACATTGGCATATAGTGTACCTTGCTTATACTTACCCCTTCATCATTCTCCTTCCCCTCTCCCAGGTTTCATTATCTTAATCATTTTAAGAATACAGCATAGTTGTAGTAAGTATATTTACAAAATTGTATAAGATCAATGTCCACACTGTTTTCATCCTGCAAGATTCAAATTATGTATTCATTAAAACAATTTTCCACTCTCCTCTGCTTCAAGATATTCATCAAGTATGATTTTGCTTCCTGACTTCATCAATTTGTTTTATGTAACTGATATAAGTAGAATCATGTAATATTCGATCTTTTTATGACTGGTTTATTTCACTTACCACAGTGTCCCAAAGATTCATCCATAATATAGCACCTGTCACAGCACAATTCTTTTTAAAGTTTGAATAATATACTACTGTGTGTAGAAACCACGTTTGCTTTCGCTATTCATTGGTTGATATCCACTTGGATTGCCTCTATGTTTTGAATATTGTACAAAATGAATATGAGTGTACAAAGATCTTTTCCAGACCTTGCTTTTAGATCTTTAGAGTATATGCCCAGAAATGGAGTTATTGGATCATATGACCATTCTGTTTTCTTTCTTTTTTATTTTCTGTTATTGGGGCTTGAACTCAGGGCAGGGTCACTGTCCCTGAACTTTTTCTCAAGGCTAGTGTTTACCACTTTAAGCCACAGATCCAATTCCAATTTTCTGCCCAGGTTGGCTTTGAATGTGTTTCTGCTTGTTCATAAACTACATATGCTCAATAGTTAGTACTCACACAGAAGATCAGATTAGAATTTCTGAAGTTAAAATATAGATTTAAATTGCTCTACATATGCACATTTATTTGTGTGGAGGAAGAGGATCAAACAGACAACGTCAGCAGAATCCACACTCTGAACTCTAGGAATGAATAGGTGAAAATTTTAGCAATTTCTTGCAGCTTTGTGTCTATGATTAGAATTGGCTGTGGCATTCTCAATGGTGATTTTGTTAGGAAGTATAAATTTGTAATTATCACATTGGTCACAGAAGAATTAGTGTTTGTGCTTTGTAAGTGTCATTTGGTATTTACACGTGAAACTTTAATTTTGCCTGATATCAATACAACACAAATATCTTTATATGGTTTCTGAGTTTTTTTATTTTTTTGCATTTTTATTGTGAAAATACCTTACAGAGGGTTTACAATAATATAAGCAAGGTAATGAGTGCATTTCTTATCAATCATTGTTGCTTCCTCCTTTGTTTCCCCATACTTCCTCATCTCCCAGCTTCCAGCCCCCCACACCCCTCTCACCAAAGTTGTAAAAGTCATTTTTTGACATAACGTCTTGTAAATCTCATTGTTGCATTGAGTCCACTTGTAACACTATTAAACAATTTTTTTCCCTTCCCTTCCACATATTATACCAACCTCAAATACATTGAAAACAGGGATTATACCATTGGGAAAAGACATACACAGCAACAAAGAAATCATCTTATAATTATGTTAGAAACAATAGCAAGAAAGAAAAAGCATGTAAATACTTATCCTGAATTCATTTCACCTAACATAAACTTATCTGCCCGTTTTGGCTTGTCTGAAACATATACTAGTTATTGCAAATAAGGGAAACCATGGGACCTATGTTTCTTTGGGCCTGGCTTACTTCACTTAATATAATTTTTTCCAAGTATTTCCATTTCCTAACAAATGGGAAAATGCCATTCATACAACTCCAAATTTATCAAAGACCTCAGAGTCAAAGCAGAGACCCTGAAAACATTACAGGACAGAATAGGAGCTACCCTTGATCGGAGTTGTTTCTTTCATTAATTTTGATTCTTCTTACAGCAGGCATTTTAAAAATTAGTGGAAAACTTAAGACTTTCTTGTGTTTTGTAGTCCCATTAGTACTCAGTAAGCTTAATAAAGAATGAGAATCCAAGAACTAAGTGAAGAAATTGTATCTTCAATCATCTATTCCCTTTCATTAATTACTGGAGCTAAGAGAACCGGCTCCCCAGAATCTGATCTTCCGAATTCAAGAATGAGGTGGGAATAAGACAAGGAAAGAGAGACATAGTAATTTGCACTGGAGTTGCTGTGTTGACATAATGAACACCTGTTCTCAGGCAATCTTTTTGAATCCCACAGTTAGCTTTTTTGTGCTTTTCTATTAGTATGACAAAGATAACTGACTTTCCCAGATTTAGAGTTGGAAATGTGTGGGAAACATTCCTTTATGTATGGAATCTTCCTTATTATTGTGTATCATTCATTTTGGCTCTCGGTGCCCTTTCCATCCTTGTTGCAAGTATGTATTTCTATAAATGGGACGTTGGTTCATCATTTGTCTTTAAATGATTAAGTTATGTGAATTTGGAAGATTGTGTGATTTGCTGTAGAAGTAAGGTATTATGGTTAGGACCCTTTGTTCCATGTTGGCATTTCTTTGTGGAATTTTTATTGGGGTCCTTACAGATGGACTCATGTGTAAATAATTCTTCCAATATTACAGTATAATCCAGTAGAGTGGGGCAATTCATTAGAAATTTAAAACATGCCTAAAATTCTTTTAAAATATACTTTTAAATATAATATAATAAATAAAAGCTTTGTTTTTTTTTGTAATTTTAATATTATTGTCAAGCTGATGTACAGAAGGGTTACAGTTACATAAATAAGTCAGTAAAACATTTCTTGTGTAACTTGTTAAACCCTCCCTCATTTTTCTTCCTCTTTTCTTGGCTCTCTCAATCCCACTGCCCAAGTTGTACAGATCATTTCTAAAATATTGTCATTTTGATTTCCTTTAAATAAATATTAGTGCTGTTTCCATCATGGAGCTCCACAATGTGAACACTGGAACACCACGGTTATACCCCTCTGCCTTGCATATATGCATATATATATATATATATATATATATGTATATATATATATATACATATATATATATATATACATGCCTATAATTTGGGTTCATATATTTGTTTGATTATTTATTTGTTTATTGCCAAAACTGGGGCCTGCATATTGTTCTTTGCTTTTTTCCCCTCAATGCTATCCACAGCTCCACTTCTGGCATTTTGTTGGTTGAAAGGATTTTCTCTGGAGGCTGTCTTTGAACCATGATCCTCAAATCTCACCCTTGTGCTTAGGTAGGATGACAGGTGTGAGCCTACTTTATACTTTGACTTTTCATATCATTGTATTATGCATATATTTCCTACCCAATAACATTCTTAGGAATTTCATACAAGGGTTGGGAAGGTGGCTCAGTGGTACAGCGCTTGCCTTGCATGCATGAGGCCCTGGGTTCGATTCCTCAGCACCACATAAGCAAAAAGAAAATAACCGGAAATGGCGCTGTGGCTCAAGTGGTAGAGCGCTAACATTGAGCTGAAGAGCTGAGGGACAGCGGCCAGGCCCAGAGTTCAGGCCCCACAACTGGACCAAAATTAAAATAAAAAAGAAAAGAAATTTCATACAGTTCTAAGAACATCACTTAAAATGATTACATGGAAGTCCAGTGCTTATAAATTCCATAATTAATTGAACTGTTTTTATCACTGAACATTTTTGTCATCTCCAAAATATTAAATGTAGCATCAAAGTTCTTTTGGATTTTTCATTCTAGTATTCATTTTTTATAAATAGATAAGTGTCTCCTAGTTAGAAATAACCAAATACAATCTTTCTTCTTACATAAATGATCCATTTTAACGTTGCTCATCTAAAACAGTAAGTTATTCTTCCCTGTGAAGTTATTCTTTTTCCCAGCATGCAGTTCCAGTTTTGAAACCTTTACACACCTTACCCACTATAATGCCTTTGTCTGAAATCCTTCTTGCTATCGTCCAGTTTTTTTACACTTTTTGTAAAAACCTTCTCCATGGTATATCATTAATAAGAAGGCATATTCAATTAATACCAACTTAATGTCATTATTTCCATGGGTATTTGCATTTTAGCCTGGATCAGAACTTGATTCTAACAGGATATTATTTTAATGGAAGAATCAGAACATCAGTCAGAATGCTGAGATTACCCTTATGAACAAATTTTATCTTTCATTGCTTATTTTTTTTTTTTTTTTGGAATTTGAAGGCTAAAGATTACTAGCTCATATATCCTCTGTTGGCACTGTATTTGATTCTGGTTCCCTGCATCTTGTATATACATTTTTCTAATTTGGGGATGGGAAGGCTAACAAAATGTTGAAACAAGGATACAGGTTGACCAATTGTAACAACGAGATGTACAATACACTATCTTGAAAATGAACTTCACAACTTCAAGGTATGGAGATAGAAGAGTTGGGGAAGTAAGGAGGAAAGGAATTGTAGGAGGAAAACAAACGATGGGTAACAATGCTCAAGAGGAAATGTACTCATTACCTTATTCATGTAACTGTAGCCGCTCTAAACAGTATTTTTACAATAAAAATATTTTAAAAGATGACCATCTTATACTCCCATAGTTAACTTGCTATACACCTTAAATGCTTCATATGTCTCGAAATGGGAAAACAAAAAGAAAGCAACTTTCAATATAGATTGTCTATTGTTGTAACACCAAAATGAAAAATGCAGTGCCAAGTGCAGTGCATAGACATTAACCTCAAGAATTCTGAGTTGTTTTCTTTGGCCGGAAATCTCTTAATTTTATTATACATAATATGCAGAAATGCCCTGAAAATTATTCATGCAGAAAAAAACAGGTCTACAAAATCAGGAAAATTTGACCAAGTCAAAAAGAATAAAATAAGACAAGAAAAATTCTATTCCTGTTTATATAAAATCTAGGATTAAATATGGTTCTACTAATAGTCTGAAGAAGAAAAAACAATTATTTATGTGAATTGTTATTACGATGATGCTAATATCCTTCTCTTGGATTGTTCCCTGTATTAATATGCAGTGTCCGTCCTTGACTTTTTGTATTGATTTTAATGAAAAGTTTACTTTGTCAGATATGAGGATTGCTACACCAGCTTTCTTACTGGGGGCCTTTGATTGGTAGATCCTTTTCCAACCCTTCACTCTGAGTTTGCTTGTATGTTCGGCTGAGAGGTGGGTCTCCTGAAGGCAACAGAATGGGTCATGTTTTCTGATCCAATCTGTAGTTCTTTTTCTTTTGATTGGCTAATTAAGCCCGTTAATATTAAGTGATAGTATAGAGAGATGCATTGTGGTCCCTGTCATTCCCTTTTTTCCTAAGTTTTTCTTCTTTCCTTTCCTCCTGTGCTTGCTCAGTTAGACTTCTATTACTGCCTGTCTGGTGCAGGTCCTTGTTCCTGGTTGCTTTCTTCAGGTTGTGTTCCCTTTTTTAGTATTGCTTGTAATGCTGGCTTAATGTTTATATATTCATTTAGTTTTTCTTTGCTATTAAAAATTTGCAGCTCTCCATCAAATGTGACTCCTAGCTATGCTGAGTATATCAGTCTGGGTTGGCAGTTATTGGCTCTCAGGGCTCGTATGGTACTTTCCCAGGCCTTTCTTGCATTCAGTGTTTGTGTGGAGAGATCTGCAGTGATTCTATTTTTTCCCTTTGTAATATAGCTCCTTCTTCATTTTTGCTGCATGTAATATTGTTTCCTTATTATTCAGATCTATCATTTTTACTATAATGTGTCTAGAAATGTTTCTCCTGGGATCCTGCTTGTGCTATATGCTTCTGTTATGTAGGTAAGATGTTCTTTTTTGAGATGGGGAAAATTTTCACCGATTTTCTTGTTGAATAGGTGTTGAATTCCCTTGCTTTGATATTCCTCACCTTCGTCCACTCCAATTATACGAAGGTTAAATTTCTTGTCACTATCTGCTTGCTCTTGAATTTCTCTTTGGAATATTTTAAGTGATTTTTCCATATCTGTCATTTTTTTGGTCCACTTGGTGTATTCTGTCTTCTGTATCTGACACTCCAAATTCCATTTCATTCACTCTGTTACCTGTGGCTTCCATTGTGGTTTGTATGGAGGAAATGGACTCATGTATGGATTCAATATTGGTTCTCAAAATACTGATCTCACCTCTTAACGAGGAGTGTACTGCCTCTATTTTGGCACTTATCCCACTTCTTAGTGAGGTGTGTGCTGCCTCTATTTTTACGTGTACTTCCTGTTTGACATCTTGCATCTCTTTCAATAGTTCGTCCTTGTGTTCTTTAAATTTCTTGTCTATTTCTCACATTATTTCTTGATTCATTGCCTCCAGCATCTCTTGGATGTAGCTTTTGCCTTCCATTCCTGCTTTGCTCCCACTCCCCTGCTGGCTTTTGGGCTTAGCTTGCTATCCTGGGTGTTAATAAACCTTGTAATTTTTCCCTGTGATTTTCAAATGGGGATTCAGGGATTATTGGAGACTAATCTGAAATTTTGTTTTTGTCAATATGTGCCTGTCTTTGCTTGTTTGTTGTTTCTAACTGCTGGTAGAGAGAGTTTGTAACTGATCTCGGTTCTGTTGGGGGCCGATCTCCAGCTGCTGGTCTGACCCATATAGGGTTCTCAGCTCTCTGCTGTAGATCACTGGCATTTCCCGCCTTTGGAAGGGTTGATCAGCCTAGACTGCTCCTGATTGCTCCTACAGGTGATCTTGGTGCGATCGGATGTGCTGGATGCACTCTCCCAGATGCTGGAGTCTACTATGAGCTCCTGATGTTTTTAGTTTTTTTCTCTTGGCCAGTTGTGGGCTTGAACTCTTGGCTTGGGTGCTGTCCCTCAGCTCAAGGCTGGAACACCACCATTTGAGCCACAGCACCACTTCTGGCCTTTTCTGATTATGTGGTGCTGAGGAATCAGATCCAGGGCCTCATGCACTCAAGATTAGCACTCTACTGCTGAGCCACTTTACCAGCCTGAGCTCCTGACTATTATCAGGTGCTGGTACCCTGTGTTGTCCAATCTTCAGCCTTGAATATATGGGTCAGGTTCTGGTGGGATTTAGGGCTTCTCTTGTCCTGAACCCCCGGGTCTTTTTCTGTCATAGGCATGCTTCCCAGGGGGTGCAGTTCCCTTTTTTTCTCCCCTCTGCTGAGGCATATGCTCAGCTTCTGACTTTAGTTGGGAGGAGTTGGATGTGTTGCTCAGGCAACGGATCCACAGGCCTAGTCCTGGCCCCAAGCTTGGGGCATGCCAGTTGTACCTGTGCTGCTGTGTATCCCACCTAGGGTATTCAGCCTGGGGTACACAGTTCAAATCTCTTCCAGTGTTGGGTTTCTTGACCTAGGGGCACTGTTTCTGTCTTAGGAGTTTAAGCTCCCATCCAGGGGCGCTCTTGCTCTAGACTGGCCACTAGCCAGCTGAGTGTGCTCTGTAGGCTGGTGGAGCTCTCGAACAGTTCCCAGTTTTAGTGGGTCCTGTGGTCCAGCAGTTGGGGTAGGGGGTCTCGGTCAGGGTCTGGGGATTCCCATCAGCTCTGATCTCCCTTGAGGGATACACTGACCCCTGTGTGATACTCACCCTGGAGCTAGATGTTTCTGTGTGATTTGGTCGTTGGTTGCCATTTCAATCAGAGTTCAGTTGAGGTGGTTGTGGGCTTGGCTGGGCTGGGAAGTGGTGTCTCTGTGTGTTTCTCTTCTCTTTTCCTTGGTTGAGGCTGTTTGTGTCCATGTTGTGGGAGGGCCTCTGGCCTCTGCCCAAGAGGAAGGGGAGGGGCCTCCAAGCAGGTTCTGAAAGCTGGGTTTTGTCTCTGTGCTCTCTGGATCAGCACCAGTTCGTTGCAGGTCTTCTGCTCTGGTGTTCTGTGGGTGTCCCGTGTAGCTCTGTGGCTCTCACTGTGGGTCCAAATTCCCAGCTTGGAGGTTTCTACATTCATCACGGTAGACTGACACTGGTACCTCATGCTGATTCTGCGCAGATGATCTGCAGACATCCCCCTGTGTCTCTGGGACTCTGGCAGCCCCCCGCAGGGCTGGGCTGGCAGCGGCTTGGTGCGCTGCTTCATGGCCAGTAAAGATTAGGGAGGGCTCTTCGCGTTTCTCTGTTCTGAAATTTTTCTTTGTCTCTTTCTTTTTTTTTTTTTTTCACCTCCTGTTTTTCTCTCAGTGTTCGATTTTTTGTTATTGTCTGTCTCTTGGGGAGATTAAGCATTGGAACTCAAACTCTCTTTTTGGTTGGGGAGAGCTGTGGCGTTTTCCTACTGCCCTGTTGCCATCTAGGTCCTCCCTCAGAAAAAATAATAATTTAAATCAGTTTCATTTAACTTTTTTCTTTCTTACTCAGTTTATTTAAATGAACTTTATATGCCTAAGAGGGACATTACACAAAATAATCTTTCTATGTATATATTTTTTGCTTGTTTCTGTGGTGTCATGTCTCAAATTCCTTAAACTTTTTGACAGAAACATCCTCATTTTGGCAAATATCCAGATTGGAAGGGAAGGGAAGTGAGAATGGAGATCAACTAACATCTTACATCATCCACTGTCTAGGGCTGCTATTTCCACTATTGGAATTGATGATAGCCAGTTTGTAGATTCATTGTCATGAAATGGCCCTTACATCATTGATAAAATTGAGTAGCTCAGATTCCCTTTATAGCATTGTGCTTTTGGTGTCTGCATACTATGTGTCTGAAGGACCCAAAATCAAGCTCCTCTCTACAGAAGTGAGGTCTCCTCTCCTGAGAGAGTGAGATAATGTGGGGAGTTTTCAAAGGAAGAGGCTATTACTCAGCACTCCTATATTAGAGGATTTGGAGAGAGAGAAAAAGAAACCCATATACTGCCGCTAGAACTTGACCTCTTCCACTCAATCTTTCCTTCTTCATATAATAAAGCTGAGTAAGCTGAGGAAGGCGGAACACTACTTTCTAATTCAGATCTTGTTGCCTGGTTTTCCCAGAAAATTCCTACTCTCTTCTATGAGGGTCTGACTTCACATCTGACCTTGTCAAGTGTCTTCTCAGAAGGAATTCTGTCTTCAAAAACTAACTTTGTGGCAAATCTTTAACTCAGTTCACAGATGATTCAGTGGGAATAAATACAAATTGAATGTGCTGCATTATACACCTTTTAATGTTTATGGACATTAATTGTAAGTTTTAAAAGTTATATATAAAAACCATGAGCTTCTAGTTCATGCTTGTAATCCTAGCTACTCAGGGGGCAGAAATCTGAGGACTGTAGTTTGAAGCCCGCCCAGATGAAAAAGTCCATGAGACTTATTTCCAATAAAGTACTCAGAAAAAGCTGGAAGTGGTGTTGGGACTCAGTTGGTAGAACACTAGCCTTGAGCACAAAGAGGCTCAGAGACAGTGCCTAAGCCCTATGTTTAAGACCCAAGAATAGAAAACAAAACCTATATATTCTTACAAGAGTTGTACATATTTTCCTCTTTAGGTCCATCATGATCTCTTACCAGTAAACTCACGGCAGCTGTACTTTTGTTGTTCATGATACAACAGCTTTGTGGCCTGGGGAGGTCTCTCCTGACAGGTTATTCCTACAAAGCTTTGATGGGTGGCTGTGTTTTTAAAAAAATGAGTTTCTGTTCAATCCCTGTTTACAAATGAATTCACAAATCATCATGGCACCCTACTTCTGACCAGGGCTGCTGGTGAATTTAACATCGATCTCTGAGACAGAGACATAATTTCATTTGACATTATTATCATTCCAGGAAAAAATAGAAATTGTATTTATAAAACAATGTATCTATCCTGTTGAAATCCTAGTATTGATTTTCCTCACAGACTTTGAGACCAGAATTTGTTATATATGTACAAATATATCATGGGAGAAACATGGAATAGTGAACCGTTTTTGATTCTTATGTATTGATGAACCACAGCTTTATCATTAAACCCCAGTGTGAGATTTCTAACAATGCCTTGGGCCATCTCATTTAGAATCTTTAGATATTAGTGTAGCTTGCTCATTTAAAGGAATCAATTCTTTTTTTATTGTGATAATACTGTACAGAGAAGTTACAATTACATGGGCAAGATAAACGAGTACATTTCTTATCAAGCATTGTTGCCTCCTCTTTGTTTCCCCTTCCCATCCTTTCCCATATTCCCCCCACCTCCCCTCACCTGATCCTCCCCCCCACCAAAGTTGTAAAGTTCGTTTTTCGACATAACGACGTGTGCATCTCATTGTTGCAATTGGTACATCTGTTTCCCTACTTAAACGATTTATTTTTGCCCTTCCCCTCCACAAATTATACCAACATCAAATACAATGAAAGCAGGGGTTATACTGTGGGGGAGGGACATACAAAACAACATAGAAATCATCTTATAAATATGTTAGAAACAATTGCATGAAAGAAAAAAAAAACATTTGAATACTTATCTTGGGGTTCATTCCCTAACATAAACTTATCTGACCTTTTCTACTTTACTCAGACATATACAAGTTATTGCAAATAAGGAAAACCATGGGATCTATGTTTCTTTGGGCCTAGCTTACTTCACTTAATGGAATTTTTTCCAAGTCTTTCCATTTGTAAAGAAATCTATTCTTTCATAGAGCGAAAACATTACTAACCTTGGGGGCATATGGCAAGACTGAGATGAGGTCAGCCTCACCTAATGGACTACACCTCAAACCTGTTGCTGGAATCTGCATCTGCAAGCCCTGTTCTCCTGTGATTTTTACAAACCTCCCAACCTTGCTCCTTACAAGATATTCTAGCGGGATGCAGGTCACTCACATCTGTAATCCTAGCTACTCAAATGTCTGAAATCCATCCAGATGATCTTCACCAGCTCAATTAGAAAAGTCTGTTAAAATTGAGCCTCCAATGAGTAGTGCAAAGAGGGCTGAAAGTGTGATTTAAATAGTCAACTTACAGCCAACTAAACAGAAGACCCTGAGTTCAACCCTCAGTACTTAAAGGGGGAAAATAGGGGGGCAAGTTGAGATGCAGGACTGTATTCCAACTTGATAGTGTTCAGAGGATGAGTAGTTAGTAGGAAGTGTCTCAATGGCTGCTGTCAGTCAAGCCCTGGCTTAGAACTCTGTATTTGAAAAGTTGTAGTTGTTCTTCAATGGTAACACTCAAACTACATAAAAAGAATCACTTTGTATGTATATAGGTATAAGTTTATGCTTTGCTCAACTGTGGGAAATCAGAACAAGAAACCACCTCTGAAAACAGAATCAGCTGTATGGGGGGGAGGAAGAAGCAGATTCCCTACATAGTATAACATGAACCTCCCTGGAACTACATAGCTTGTAAAAGCAAACTCCAGCAAAGCACTGGCTGGGATTTATGGCAAGTTCTTGTCCCCTGCAAAGGCAACCTTCCCCCATGCCTGCTTTGCTCTCCAATCTCCGGTGTCAGTATCATACATCAACACATAATGGGATACAGGCATTGGGATGCTTGCTGATCTTTCTTTCCAACTTTATGTCTTAAATTCGCCTAGCTCCATGCCAAGTTAATTTAGTCCAGTTTATAAGAACTTAGGAATACATGTTTTTTTCCAGATTCAATGTGTAATGTCTCCTAGCGGGGGCAGGTTATATCCCTTAGTCAATAACCCTTCAGTTACTGCCAGACAATCTTGGTGTCAAGTTTACTCTGAATTTTGTCTTTCTTATACACCACAACTCCCTAAAGTCAGTGTGATCCTTGGGTCTTCGAAGAGGGAAAGTTGGACACACTATATATAATGGACAGAGAGGCCAAATGCCAATGTACATACCAAAGCAGTTCTGGCTTTGTCACCTACAACCAGTGGCAGCAGCCACCCCTGCATGATATTCAGGCTGCAGTTAAGCATTTACAATCTGCAGATCCACAGTCTACTTGTTCTCCGTTTATTTTTTAAATTTAGAAACTTAGTGAATACTTTCATTCAGTTTAAGAAGCCTAATATTATAGCAGTAAAAGGCCCAGCAATTGGACTAGGAGAATCCATATTGCCTCTTTGTGATGTAGTTTGAGCCAATGAAAAGGCTTGGTTCCAAACACCCTATACCCCCTTCAGAGAGGATGCAGGTGGTTGCTCTACTTTTATCTTTCCCAAGATTATGGGAGGCACGTCTGTGAGTACCTTGGTTAAACATATTTTAGACAATGTCCTAAAGACCTTTGGTTTGGGTGTTGTTCTACTCAGAGTATATGGTGTGTTCTCTGCGGACACTTCATCAAATCTATTTGTTTAGTTTAGTGCTCTGATCCTTCCCAGGAGAAGGCCATTCCTCCCATGAGAAGCCTCCAGATCTTCATAAATCACACTGATACACAGTTTTTTATCAAGAATTGTTCTTTTACTTCACAAGCTAAAAGCTGCCCTTTTAAAGTGGTAGTGGGAAGCCATGCACCAGTTGATCACACACAATTGTAATACTAGCCTTCTGGGAGGCTAATACCAGAATTGCAGTTTGAAGCCACTGTAGGCAGAGAAACCGAAGACATTCTTATTTCAGCTAACCTGGAAAAAGTCACAAGTGTACCAGTGGCTGGAATGGTAAGTGTGCCAGACTTGAACAAAAAGAGTGAGGTTAAGAGCCAAAGGACCTGAATTCAAGTCCTAGTATTCAAAACCCCACCCCCTGCACCTGAACCATACACCTCCCCCAACAAACACACAAAAGCAATTAGGGAGCAAACTTGTATAAATAAAAGATGTGGGGAGAGAGGTTCAGTATAAACTTGTGGTTCATTTTTTTCACTATTTAAAGTATCCCATTCATGATGAGAGATTGTGTTTGCATTTACTCAATTACATATACCTTGTTTCTTAGTTCTAGAGAGAGGCTGAGAGAGTTGGTAGAGAGGAGCATACAGAGAGATTGAACTTTGTTGAAGGAAGGAACTGGATGTCAGATTGGATGGGGGACAAGTGCAACTCCTCCAGCTCCATCACTGAGTGCCCGGGATTTGACCTGGCTAATTGACATGATGCTGTCTTCATATCTAACAGTGTGGGGAGTGCAGGAAGACCATTGTGTCATGGAGAATGACTGTAGCTGAGGGAATTGCAGAAATAACTTATAGCGCACAACTGGAGTAGCAGGACCTCCCTTTTGAGTTCACAACTAAGTTTATCTTTGTGTCACTGGGACCTACATCCTCATGCAGAAACATCCAGCATCTGGAGGTATCACTTCCTTAGGGAGCCTACAATGAAGGGAGATAGACAGTACAATTCCAGGCAATCCTGGGAGCAATTAGAGTACAATAAAGAAGGAAATTTTTGCCTCCTCTCTGAAATTACAGAGGGTAAGAGTAACTGAGGAGAGAAAGCTGTAAGTCACTGCTGAGTGGTTAGGGTTCATAAGGAAGGCACATTGGAGCTGGGAGTCGTCTGTGTAATCCTAACTATTTAGGATGCTGAGATGTGAACCATCATTATTCAGAGCCACACCAGGCTAAAAAGTGGGTGACATCTCCTCTGAGGCTAGGGACGCATATCAACCTCACTACAATAGGAAACCAAAAAAGGTGAGTCCAGGCTATGGCATGTACCTGGACAGGAAGCAAAACCACAAATGAACAGCACAAAATAGGATTATAGCTCATCTATTTACCAAGTACAAGATTCAGTTCTAACACAAGTACCATGAACAAGTATAAGCTTGGTGATATCAGTGTCCCAGTGTGATGCACTGAGATGGCTGTTGCATTTGTTGCTCTGTGTACTACTGGCAAAGATGAAGAGTCCGTCAACATCCATCAATCTATGCCTACAAAGAAAGCAAATGCTGAGCAGAACCACTCACAATGTCTAAGAATGGAGGGAAAGAGAGTAGGGATCTTCAGGACCAGATAGACTGCTGCGTGAGAGAAGGCAGAGGGAGGCAATGGTGAGGTTGGCATGGGGTTTGTGTTTAGTGACTAATATGACTTCAGTGGAAATGTTCTGTCTTTGATATGTTTTATGACATGTGCATTGAAGGAGAGCTGGGTCAGTCCAGGGAAACACTCGTGTAAATTTTCCATAGATTGAAACTTACTCTAATGTAGAAGTTGTTTTTGAAAACTGAGATGTGGAGAAGTTTATAAAAGACCACAGCCCCCCAGTTCTGGCACTGGTCTCTGTAGATGTACCTGCCCTATCCACCCTTCTACTGGTGGGTGCTTGTTCCCAGGGTGCCTCATGCTCCATCCCTTTGTGCTGCTCAAACCAGAACAGCTGCTGTTTGGCAGGGAGGATCAGGGAGCCCTGATGCACTTAGGTACCAACAGTGCTTCCTTCCCTTGGAGGCACAACACATTACTGAGCTCTGAAATATCCTATCATTGCTATGAATTGGAGCTTCCAACACGTGGGCATTCACACTCTTGGGAAAATTCAGGAATTCCTTTTATTGTCCTGCACATGCAGCCATTTGGAAAAGAGAAAAGAACAAGTCAGGAAAGGCTCCCTAGTAATAAACAGATGTGTATGGAGCTTGCTTGAAGGAAGCAAGATGGGCCACCATAACAGTATGATGGCTACAGACAGATGGCTCCAGATAGATCAGATGAAGAGAACCAGGTAAGGACATGAATTGAAGGCAAATGGTAGAGACCCATGTTAGAGCTATTGACTGATCTACCAAGGGAAGAAAACATAAAAAGTAGAGACTAGGCTAGGAATGGTGGTACGCGCCTATAATCCACATACACATGTAGCTTAGCCCAAAGGCCTACTTAGACCCTATCTCAAAAAAGAGAAAAGTGACTGAGGAGAACAGAGTGGAACCACATACACTGGGTTCTCTGGACCTGGACATGTTGGCATATACTGTGTTTAGGATATACTTCCTGCTTGACTGGAGGGACTAGACTGTGGTTTCTCTACTGAATGTTGAGAAAGAAAATGATGTTCTAAGGTGGGAAAATTCAGTGGTCGTATGTTCCTTCTCCTTTATACTCTGAAACCAACATAAAATCCTGGGACAAAATTAAAGTCAATGTAACATGTATAAGTATGTATAGATGTATATACTACATGTTTTAAAAACAAAAGAATGTTCACTTGCTCCATGCAGTCATGGGAAATCATGTGTCAGACTCACTCAGCATGGCAATGATTTGGGAATATGAAAGTCTTGGTTGCTTTGTCTCTTATAGTTATATCCACTTGGTGAAATGTGAAATCTATCAACGTGGTGATATCTAAGGTGATATCCAGCAGCAATACCCCCAGCCTTTAGAACATGGGCTCTGAATGTTCACTTACTCCATGCAGTCATGGGAATTCATGTGTCAGACTCATTCAGTATGGCAATGATTTTGGGAATATGAAAGTCTTGGTTGCTTTGTCTCTTATAGTTATATCCACTTGGTGAAATGTGAAATCTATCAACGTGGTGAAATCTAAGGTGATATCCAGCAGCAATACCCTCAGCCTTTAGAACATGGGCTCTGTGCTCAGGAATAAATCACTTTTCATAACTCAGATAGGAAAAGAAACCCCACAAAGCCATTCTATGCCTGGCTCACTTCCATAAGATTAACAATTACTTGGCATTATTAATGGCTCATTGTCTTTATATGAAGAGTTCACACATGGGAGCTGGCTTTAGAAGACAGAGTGCAGATAAAGCAAGTTAGAAAAATAACCTCAAAATAAAACAGACACTTTAGTTCACATTTTTGGAATCCATGTGATTCTCAATGAGTTATGTTTCTCTTAATCGCCTAGCTCATCTGCTCATTGGATTGTGACCCCACACAATTCATACTTGGTGTCCACTAGCACCCCCCCCAGAGGATTTGGGGTTTGTGAGTACCCATCCTCAGTGTTGACATTGAGGGATAGGGCCCCCTCTGTCTGATTGCATCACATTTCACACCACATCACTCTGCTTCCTTTCAGGCCAATGAATTGTTGATCAGTGGATAGAAGCTCACTGTGCAGGAAATATATGGAAAAGGTCTGTTGTCCCAGGTTTCTGGCCAGGGATGTCATGGTTCTAATCAAGGAGGTTGCCTCCTTTAATATAGATATTTATGTAGTTTGTTCTATTACATGTTAGTTTTAAAAAATAAAATCTTGGACTTGGAAGCTGGCCCAGTGGTAAAGTACTTGCCTAGCGTGCATGAAGCCCTAGGTTCGATTCCTCAGCAACCACATATCCAGAAAAAGCCAGAAATGTTGTTGTGGCTCAAGTGTTAGTGTGCTAGCTTTAAGCAAACAAAGCTTAGTGACAGTGCACAGGCACTGAGTTCAGGCCCCAGAACTTACAAAATGAATAAATTAATAGTTGATCAGCTGTTGCCACTTCAGGCCAAAAAAAGGGTAACAAGGCTCAGGACTTTTGTCCCCAGGGCTCATGTTTCTGCCCAGTAACATCGTGATAAGGTTCATGTCTCTCACTTTCCAATACCCAGAAAACCCTTAAATCATGAATGGATCAATAAAATGTGGTATATATGTATGAGGTTACATATATATATATATATATGTATATGTATATATATATATATACACACACACATCCATACATACATACATTTACATATATATATATATACACACACAACCATCCATCCATATATATATATATAAATATATGTATGTATATGTATATACACGCACAGAAATCCCACTCATCCATCAGAGAGCATGATTAACTACCATTGGTAACAAAGTGGAAAGACTGGGAAAGCATTATATTACGGGAAGTAATCCAGACTCAGAGAACACAGGCTGCATGTTTTCTCTTATTTGTGGCAGCTAGACTGCTCCAATAAATCCAAAAGCATATACACTGGATTTTGTGCTAAAGGTTACAGATGAATTACCTGAAGCATAATGGACTCTATGAAAAGCAGAACGTCTGATTTTTGTGTTCTCTGAAGAAATGTTTAATGGTCTGCCAAGAAAATAAAAACAAAACCTCCAAAAGTTTGTCAGTTGTTAATAACTTAGTAAAGAAGGATGCTCTCATCTGAGTGGACCAGATTGAATACAGTCACATACATTTTAGTGACTAAAAATCCAAATCCTACTGACATCACAAATAAGTGTGTCTTATTAAAAGTTTTAATCTATTTCTATTTCCGACATTCCAGACCAAGAATTATTGTCTTACAAGGGAATATGAACACAAAAACATCCATTTGTGGAAATGATCATGAGGCTAGTTGTTTTTTCTGAGAAGTTTGTCTAGATTAAAACAAATAACTAAACTTAAATGCTGAGGGAAATAAATGTATTACTCCATCATACCATAAAAAGAACGTAATCTGTGAACAAGGCAAACAAGACAAACAAAACTAAGTCAAATAACAGAAGTTTCAATGAAGTAAATTTCTTCTTTCTCTTTACCATCTTAAATCCTCCATCTCTGTGTCTTCTGGTATGCAAATGAGAATCTGGCAAACCTCTTAAGGAACAGAGCAGAAGGGAGAGTCTCCACAAAGGCCAGATGAGCAGTGTGAGTTGACAGGTACCCAGGGTAGGTGTTTTTAGTATGGAAAGCTGTTGGAACGATCCTTTCCTCATAATCCAAACACACACATGTTCATGGCAATGTCCAGAAATGTCGAAGTAAGGGTTATAAAGATCAAAGGTGAAAAAGCAATAATCTAGCATAAAAGTTAAATGTTTCAAACAGGAAATGTGGTAGTGCATGACTGTAATCCCAGAACTCAGGAACCTGAAGCAGGAGAATATTCAATTTTAGTCCAGCTAGGCAATAAAGCCAGGTCTTGCCTTAGGAAGTTCACGTTTCCTATCATCACTTCCTAAAGGAAAACTACTTCCACGAGACGCCCCAACTGAGATTTCCATGGCACTCTCTCCATCTTCACTTTAATTACCTTTACTAGTTTCTTCTCTGTCACTATCCATTTCCCAGAAAATCAACCGCAATTCATCTCCCTTCGTCCTATCTTCTGCACACAAATGATTGCTGCCTATTCTAGTGCCATTCCCATTGTTTCTCTGTATTTTCAACATTGTCCTATCTTCATCTGAATGATCATTTTCACTGGAACTCCATGATATATTTGTGAGCTCAATGTACTAGATGTGGTTGCTTCTTTGGTCTTGGAGATAATTCAGTATTTCAATAATTCTATATTTCAGGTGTCCTGAAATGCTTTTCCAAACCTGAGCCATGCTCCAGAAAGGGAGGCAGCAGATGTGCCTGTTAGGTTTTTAAAAAGAGGTAGCCGAGTAAGAACAGCACCTGCATGCACGTGGTATTAAGGTAAGGGGTAGGTTTATTTGGTAGACCTGCTGGGACCAGGCAAGGTTGGCACTCCATGTGGCTGGGAAAGGCCTGGGAATGAGAGAGAGTTGGGAAGAGAGGAAAGAGCTAGAAAAGAACAGAGAGAGAGGTAAGAACAGCAGCACTCACGTGGTATTCAGGTAAGGGGTAGGTGTATTCAGTAAACCTGATGGGACCAGGCACGGGTGGCACTCCATGTGGCTGGGAAAGGCCTGGGAAAGAGAGAGAGCTGGGAAAGAGGAGAGAGGGAGCAGAGAGAGCTAGAAAAGAGCAGCAAGAGAGACAGAGAGGAACAGAGAGAGAAAGAAAGAATCTGGGCCTGGGCTAGCCCTTATCTAGGGTATGGGCGGAGAAAGGTGTGGCCACATCAAATTCACATGTGACCTCAGCAGATGCAGATGTGACCACTTCCATGTGTCCCAGTTGCCTAGGTAGCGCAGGTACTGGGTGGAAACTTTGCTGCTAGGAGGGTGGAGTCTGCTTACCATCAGGGGCGGACCTTACAGTGCCCACTGTCCTAAGACTTGTTCTTCTGACCTGTGGTGAACTCTTTTGGAAAGTATCGGTACTCTATGTCCCACTTCCTTTTCCACTTGGGTCTGCTGGTCCCATCACCAGAGACATGGTATCAGCCCATGCTAGAATAAGTCTTTGGAAAGAATAATACAAAACCCAATAAAGGAAGCACAAGGAAAGTATATGGTGTTCTGTCTGAAAATAGAAAATTCATAGTGAAGCAAAATTTATAGGGTTCAAACCTCCATTTTCACAGGCCTTGGTCAAGCCATCATTCCAGTTCTTCATGTGTGTTTAACATTTATCCTCAGGCTCTTCTAGTGTTCATATAAGTCCTACTGACCACCAGGAGTCACTGGAAGTCCAGGGAACATTTAGGGTATGGTTGGAGGTGTCATCCTAGAGGTCCTTTTTGGCTCTGACAGGCCAGGAATGAGATTAAGCAGCCAAAAAGAAGGCAGCGGTAGATGTAGGGGAAGCTGCAGCAATGGCTACAGTCTCAGCCTGAAACCCAAGGGGCTGCAGCCTGGTCATTGCAACCGTTGGAAATCATACGCTCATGGGGAGCTCAATTAGAATGCACAGAGTAGGGATAAGTGGGGTATCCGGAAGCCAACCTACTGACTGCTGTGACCATGCAAACTGAGGATTGACAGCTGAGGGTGGTCATTCCATAGGCCCAGTGGCTGAAAGGTTGGTCCACATAGTGGTCACGTAAGCCCTGGTGTCATTTGACAGGGAAAACTTTTTGATTTTTCTCCCCATCTAAGCTGCCTTCCTACCATCATCCACACACCTCACTTCCTCTATAGCAAGAGCATAGGCAAGAGGCACCCCACTCAGTTTAGAAGAGATTTTGCAGTGGTCCCCTAATTACTCCTACCTCTTCAAGAGGCTGCAGCTGGAGCTGTCCTTGGAAAGTCATGTGCAAACCCAGTGGGGACTCAAAAGGACGCAAGTGCTGCTGAACAGAAGCATGAGAAGCTGAGACCATTTGAATATAGTGATGGAGGTGTGGCCTAGTTGGTAGACTGATAGCCAATGAACCAGAGTCAGGTCCTGTGTTCAAGTCTTCATCAAACACCAAAGAATAAAGAGAAAAATATCCCTTCGTGGCATTTTTTACATTTCACATTCCTTCTGTACTTTCACTAAATACATCTCTATATACCCATGAGTAATAAATATATTCCTTTTGTGTTTGGATTAGGCTACATTTTTAGATTACCGTATTTAGTAATCCAGGACCTCAACAATCATACTACCACTCCATTTTTCTGTTGTTTTTTTTCTCCATTCATTTTTGTTTTCATCTATTCTTAGAGCTTGAATTCCAGATCAGTGCTCTGTCCATCATCTCTTTTTGCCCACATCCCTACTTTTTGCCTTTGTATCTGTATTGGAGTCTTTGAACCTCATGTAATTTTCTGCGAGAAGTGGTCTCCAATAGTGGTTCTCAGATACCAACCTCCAGATTTGTGTAGTCATGAGCCAGCAGCATCCGACTTCTACTGTCATTTGTGCTGGTGGTCTTCCAAATCATTTCTCAAAAACTAGGCTATTCCTGTGGCTCGTAACCTATACCCTTCATCTCTCACCCTCCTCAGAATCAGGGGTTTTAGGTTCAAACCACCAGCCTATAGCTTAAGACTTGTTTCATCTTATTTTTCCCTTTTTTATCTTGCTGATTTTTTAGAAATTATGAGTTTCAATAAAACCATGGATTCCGGCCCTGGGAATGTGGTTTACTTGTAGAGTAAATTAAGCCCTGGGTTCGAATCCTCTTTCTCACATAAACAGAAAAAATTAGAAGTGGCACTTGGACCCAAGTTGTTGAGCACCAGCCTTGAGCAAAAGTAGCTCAGGGACATCCCATGCCCTGAGTTCAGGCACCAGGACTGCGAAAATAAAAACAAAAACAAAAAAAACGAAAACAAAAAAAACCCAATAACATGGATTGCTGCTGCAGGTGTCTCAACCCGTACCCTTATCTACTCATGACACTGAGATCTGTTCCAATCTGGAGCCAGCCTGGGCAGGAAAGTCTGAGACTCTTATCTCAAATTAATGACAATAAGCCAGAAGTGCAGCTGAGTTTCAAGTGCCAGAGTTCTAGCCTTTAATGCAAGAAGCTCAGGGATAACACCCAACCAAGAGGTCAAGTTCTAGGCCTGTCCAACAATTTGTAAATATATGAAAAAGTAAATTAATTTTATAAATGAATATCTCTAATTGTTGGAGACATGGCTCAGTCTGTTGAGCACTAGTCAGTGAGGGAAAGTGACAGGTACTGAGATCAATTCCTGGTTTCAGACTACAAAAAAAAAACAGAAATGAAAACCAAAGAAATAGACTAATATTAACTGAGGGGTGGTTGCAGGGCATAGGCAGGCCTTGCCTCCACTCCTCCCTCTTCCAGCCTTCTCTGCCTCAGCAGATGGTGGCCTGGACTGACCAAGTGGAAGAGTCTGCTGGCTTGGGGAATAGTAGCAATGCCCCGAGACCCCAGCTTAAGTAGTCAATGAGGAAGGAGAGGATTGGGTGGGAGAGGCAAGAGCTGCTGCTGCCTTAGTCTTCATCTCATGGCAGCTAGCTCTCTGCCAACTTGGTTATATCTCCCAACTCCCTCAATGTCTACTTTTTCCAACACATATTTTATTTTTCTTTTACAATTTCTTCTTTTAATTTTTTAATGAATTGATTTATTTTGTCCTTGGTTCTAGGTAGGACTTGAACTCAGGGACTGGCCATATCCAAGACCATTTTTTTGTTGACCATGGGGCTTGAACTCTGGACCTGGGCACTGTCCCTCAGCTCTTTAGCTAAAGGCAAGTGCTCTGCCACTTGAGCCACAGTGCCACTTTCGGTTTTCTGGTGGTGTTTTGGAATTGAGTCTCACTGACTTTCTGGCCCTGGCTGGCTTTGAACCACGATGCTCAGACCTCAGGCATGAGCCACTCGCGCCTGTCCTAGACCATTTTTCTTCAAGGAAATTGCATAATAACATTTCAGCCACATCTCAACAGCTGACTTATTTTTCTTGTTGGGTTATTAGAAAGAAGAGTGTCTTAAAAATCTGGTTTTCCTGGGTACTGGTGGCACATGCCTGTTATCCTACTTAAACAGGAGCTAAGGATCACAGTTCAAAGCCAACCTTGGTAGAAACGTCTGTGAAACACTTATCTCCAATTAATCACCATAAAATTGAAAGTGAAGCTGAGGATCAAAATTGTAGAGCATTAGCCATGAGCAAAAAGAACGCTGGAAGACCACCCAGAATCTGAGATCAAGCCCCAAGACCAAAATAAATAAACAATGAATAAATAAACAAATAAATAAAGACTTTCAAGTGTAGGTGTCTCACACCTATAAACTTGGTAGTCAGGCGGCTAATTTCTGAGGATCACAGTTTGAAGCCAGCCTGGACGGGAAAGTTTGTGTGACTCTTATCAGAAATAAGTAGAAAAGGCAAAAATGGAGCTGTGGCTTAAGTGGTAAAGTTGCTAGACTTGAGCCTTTTGCTCAAGGGATCATGACCACAGGTATCATCATGAGCAAAGGATCATCAAGCACAGGGATCATGAGTTTTATCTCAGGGACTACCCTCCCAATTGAATAAATAAATTAAAAAGTTTAGGGCTTTGAGGAGTGAATAAGATTGTTGAGGGCTAGCCAAAGAGCATGAGCAGTAGGTACCAAGCTGGAGTCCTGGTCTGACCTGGACATGTGTGGGTCCTGCCACCCCCACCCCCTCACCATCTGGCTTACAGCAGAGGCAGGCCAAGCTAAATGGGGAGGAGGAGGAGAAAGAAACTGCTGGCTTTAGGAAACCTTCAAGATGCCCCCAGCCCCCAGCTTCAGTGGAAAAATGAGTCAGGAGTGGATTTTGTGCAGGGACATCTAGTGCTCCAGGGAGCAGGTGATGTGGGAGCTAAGAATAGAGTTGAGTCTCTGCTCCTGTAGGGCAAGAAAGGAGCCTGGGCTGGGCCCCTAGACCTAGGGAACCAGCAAGTTAAGGTAGAGTCTTGATGCCTCACATGTTGCCCTGGAGCAGCAAAACCAAGGGGTACCTGGAGCACAGAGAGTGCTTCTGAGCTCTGAATCCAGTTGGGAAAAGCTTGGCTTTTGTCATTGGGTAGAGGTTGGTTGGGGAAGGTTGTCTGCAGCTAGGCATGGTCCAGCTGTGCTGCAGGCATAGTGTAAAAGCTGCCTGTCTGCTGGTTGAAGGCAGACAGGAGGATTTTCTTCCTTGGCAGACTGTGAATCCAGATCCTCAGATTGCTCATTTTAATACCTAGCATTGCGGATGTGAGCCACCACTGCCAGGCTCATTTGAGAAGCCTTAATTGCTTTTCTTTTTTCCATATTTTTACCCTCAGGACCAGGACTCCCACAAGCCACCTGAGGCTTTCACTCAATGGATCTACTAACTTAGGCATCCCTCCTTACCCCCTGAATGCCTCTTTTCTTACAATTTTCCTTTTATTTTTTGTTTGACATTTTAAAATTTTAATTAATAAATTTATTTATTTTTTGTTGCTTCTAGCACTGGAACTTAGGGCTTGGCCACTGTCCCAGGGTGTTTTTGCTCCAGATTAACACTCAAGTTTTTCATTGTGTGTGTGTGTGTGTGTGTGTGTGTGTTTATGTGTGTGTGTGTTAGAGACTTTTATTGTAAAAAGGATTCTCATTGAAATGACTAGCTTATGGTGGGTGTGGCTCACAACTGAAACCCTACCTATTCAGAAGATGAGATCTGAGGGTCCCAGTTTGAAGCCAGCCTGGGCAGGAAAGTTTTTGAGACTCTTAGCTTGAATTAACTAGCAAAATCCAGAAGTGGAATTGTGGCTCAAGTGTTAGAATGCTTGAAAAAAAGAAGCTCAAGTTCAGAGCTCAGGCCCTGGCTTCAAACTCCATGAAGGCCCTTCACTAATGAATTATTTCAGGGCTTGGAAATGTGACCCAGTGGGTCGAGTGCTTGATAATGAGCTACTGAGTTCAAGTGCAGGCCTGTGAAAGATAACTGGCCTGAAGAGTATGAAGTTCATTTTCTTTTTCCTTTCATGTCTCTTGCCTTAACTACCTTAGGCTTCTCTGTAACTCTCACCCCACCTTTCAAATTCAGACAAATGACTTCAAACTCTTCCCACTGAGCAACAGATTAACTCTTAATGGAAGCATGTAACTTAATTTTGAGCTAATATTAAAGGCATAATTATTTATGTTCTTACAATCCAAGAGAGTAGCCGTGTTGGGAGCAAACTCAATTTTCTACATGAAAAAGTGTCTTAAAATATTTTCCAACCAGGAATAAAAAATAGTGAACAGGGAATCATTTATTGAAATTAGAGAAGGTGATGATGAAGCTTTCAAAAATATCCAAACACATAGGATAGAAACTCAGAGGTGTTATTAAGAAAACAGATACTCTAGTTGCTCTAGCTGGGAAATTGTGTGTGTGTGTGTGTGTGTGTGTGTGTGTGTGTGTGTGTGTGTGTGTGTGTGTGGTGTGTGTGTGTGTGTGTGTGTGTGTGTGTGTGTGTGTGCATCCACAACAGGTCTTTTACTCATGCCTGTGTCCTGTCATCTGCTTATTCTGTGCAAGGATGGCAGTACACCACAGGGCCACAGGTCTTCTTATGGTTTTTTTAGTAGTTAATTGGAGATATATATCTCATGAATTTTCCTGTCTGGACTTAGTATTTTGATCCCAGCAATCCTTGGATTAGTGTTACTGGGTGATACCACAAAGTGACAGTTCATTAAACTGGGAGCAATACGGAAGTACTTGTGCAAGATGCAAAGTAACCAGTTCATTAATTTGGGAGTAACACATGATCATATTAGATTGCCTTCAAACACATTGTTTATGATGAGTTTCTCAGAAGTCCAAAGCACAATCAAAACCTATTAGCCACAATGTATGAAGTATCACATATTATGGTGTAGAATATATACAATGAATTAAATCCTAAATCAAAAGTCTTTACTAGGTTTGTTACTTAAAAACAAATCACAAATGTAGTGTCACTGAAATGAAGTCGAGACTGGAGGCATGCAACAAGCAGCAGTACACCTGCTTAGTGTGCAAAGGCCCAGAGTTCAAGCCGCAGGACCATAAAGAAGTAGAAGAAATTGAAAAAGAGGAGAAAAGACAGGTACAGAAAAGGAGGAGGAAGGGATGAGAGGAGGGAAAAGAAAACCGAGGAAGTAGGGAAGAACACAAGAAAAAGGAGGAAGAGAAGAAAGGAAAGAAGAAGAGGAGAGGAGGGAAGGAAGAGGGAAAAAAGACTCAGGGAGGAGGAAGAGAGGAGACAGGAAGAAGAGAAATGCAATATAACAACAAGAATTTTTGGCAAACATCTTGGATAAGTGATCTGCATCTCCTTGGCAAGAATTATTTTCTCATCAGAGAGACAACCAATACAGTGAAAATATGGATGATTACCTGTGGCTCGGTCATTTTGTCATCAAAGCATTACACTGAGTTTTTACACTGCATACTCACTGAATTTAAAGTTATCATAGATGTACTCAAATGAGGCAGGATGAGTGTGAGGACTTCCACGTGCAGTGTGGGTTGAAGATCCCTCAGGAATATGTTGGCTATGTTGGAAGGCAATCAGTGATAAGCCCATTGCTCCTGACCCTTTCCCGGGTCTATGTAACTGAGACTTCTTTTCAGGAGCAGGAAATAGAATGCACACTGATAAAATAAATTACACTCAAACAAGACTAACTGGAGACATACAATTTCTTCCCTTATTTGGAATAACTATGTCTGAGAGAAGCAGAAAGGGTCAGATACGTTGATATTAGGTGAAATGAACCCCAAGATAAATATTCAAATGTTTTTTTTCTCATTCTTACGAAAATGGATTGAGGTTTATGTTTGTTTTTTGTAGCACTCGCACTCAGGGACTTTTACATGTTAGACAAGCTGTCTACCACCGTGCCATATCACCAGCCCACAAGGAATAACCCTTGTTTTCATTGTATTTGATGTTGTCATAATTTGTGGAGGGGAAGGGCAAAAACAAACCATTTAAATAGGGATACAGGTGGACCCATTGCCACAATGAGATGTACAAGTCATTATGTGGAAAATGAACTTTACAGCTTTGGCTGGAGAGTACGGGAGATAGGAAGGGATGGTAAGGGGAAACAATGGATGTTTGATAAGAACTGTACTCATTACCTTGCCCATGTAATTGTAACCCCTCTGTAAGGTATTTTCACAATAAAAATATAAAATAAAGGTGGTGGAGAAAGACTGGGCAGTGGCCACAGCCTGCCATCTGAAACTTTGGCCAGCTATGCTATCTCCTGCACAACAAACCAGATCAGGACAAAGTTGTGGAGGCACAGCCACTGTGTGTTCAGAACAGAGAAACTGTGATGCCACCACTTCCAAGTGCTTTAAATATGTTACTATCTTATCAGGCGTTAATGTTTTTATATTTTTCAATAATCCTTTTTGGCAGCAATACTGTTTCATTCTCTCTCTCTCTCTCTCTCTCTCTCTCTCTCTCTCTCTCTCTCTCTCTCTCTCTCTCTCTCTCTCTCTCTCTCTTTCTCTCTCCATCACTCACACACACATTAACAAAATTGTAAAAAAAACTAACTTGTTACCAAAAAATAAATAAATAAACAGCCAGGCGCCGGTCGCTCATGCCTATAATCCTAACTACTTAGCAGGCTGAGATCTGAGGATTGTGGTTGAAAGCCAGCCTGGGAAGGAAAGTCTGTGTTCCTATAGGAACTCTGGGTTATTTTTCCAACTTTGCTTTTATATAAAGCTATTCTTTTAAGAAAATATAGTTTAAAAAACAATGATAACAACCAGCTGGTCAACATTTATTAATAACCAGAAGAGGAATTTAAAGGTTCCTAATACAAAATAATAAGAAAATAATCAGTACATATTGTACAAAAGCATTGAAATATAAAACCATATGCCATAAATTTGTGCCATAGGGGCTAATCAAACTTAAAAAAATTAATAATCTACAGCTAAGATATGGAACCATCCCAGATGCCCCTCAGTAAATGAATGTATCAAGACAATATGGAATATATACAAAATGGAATTCTATGTTCCCATCAGAAAGAATAACATCTCCCCATTTGTAAGGAAATGAAAAGAGTTGGAAAATAATATTAAATGAATTAAGCCAATCCCAAAGAAACAGACTCCATGTTTTCCCTCATTGGTAATAACTAGTGTATGTCTAGTATAGCCCTAGAAGAGGATCACAACAGCTCAATAGCTATGTACATATGGAACATACAAGATGCTAAGCGAAATGAACTCCAAGATGTGAAAACAATAGTTTTTTCTTTGTTGGTGTTGTTTTTAAGGTGCTATGTTTTTAATTGTGTCTTTTCCCTATGGTTTATCCCTTGTTGTCACTGTATTTGATTTGGTTAGACTGTGTATTGTATATACGTTTATCTGAATAGGGAAGGGGAATATCAAAATGGTGAGACAAAAGACAAAGAGCAAACCAATGCAAGAGTGAAACTCGTGAGACAATTTGTTGGAAATGAACTTCACAAGTTGTGGGGAGTAGTAAGAGGTGGGGAAGTGTAAGATAAAGGAGGGTGGAGGTAACAATGTTCAACAAGAAATGTACTCTCTGTCTTACTTATGTAAGTGTAACTCCTCTGAACATCACCTTGACAATAAAATTAAAGAATTTTTCAAATGAAATAACATTTGAAGGGAAATAACTAGGTCCTGCTTTTGAGGTTTTAAAAAAAAATTAGCCAAAGGATTACACAATAGTTTCCAAAAAAATTAATGATATAGAAATGTGAACTATCTTGATTTAATCATTACAACCATGTATATGTGTGAAGTGTCCTTCCATGCCCCATAAATTTGTCCAATTAAAAAAATAGTACAAATAGAAGCATAGAATGGCAAATGGAATTGATGATATATATGTATATATAATTTAATTCAAACACTTGATATTTTGACAACTGACTAAAAGCTATAACTGTCATGTTAAATACAGTTCCATAAATAGGAGCAATATGTACATTAAACATGCTCTTTCTTTACTGGGATTCTGGAAGTTTTTGTTTGCATCATTGAAAAACTATTTAACAAAAGATGCAATATCTTTTTAGTTTTTCAATTAGTCACCTTAAGTTTTTATTACATTTTGTTCAGAGTCACTTGGAAAAGCTTACATCACTCAACAAAGAGAGTTATCAAGGTTACCTTCAGTTCTTGCAGCTGAAGTAGATTGGAATTGGAAGCAACACTGTGAAACAGAAAGACACAGAGGAACTGCAAGATCTAATTATGGGAACTCAGTGTACATAACCATGGAACTTCAGTTGTGACCAGGAACATACCAACTAACAAGCCTTTCTTGATAGATGACTTATCATTGTGCTAATAAATACTGTATTTTATAACAGAATGAAATGTTCTATAATTTAGAAACATCTAAATGTAAGGAATTTTCCTAAGAATTGTCACAGACACGTTTAGTTTGCTAAGTCTCATCTATATGAAGTTGAGAAATGTGTCAAAGTATTTGACAAAAAATGACTTTGAAAGAAGTAATAACAGAGAACCAATGCCACTGTGGGTTAAAACATTAGCCAGGTGCCAGTGGTTCATTTGTGTAATCCTAGCTACTGAATAGGCTGAGATTTGAGGATCATGGTTCAAAGCTAGCCTGGGCAGGAAAGCCTAAGACTATTATCTGCAATTAATCACCAAAAAACCCCAAAACTGGATGTGAGGCTGTGGGTCATGTGGTAGAATGCTGGCCTTAATAAAAAAAAAAACTCAAGGATAGGACCCAGGACTGGCACATACAAATAAAACAAACAGAAACATTATATATGCCAACATTTATACATTGTGAAACCAAACACAAGAATGGAGAGTATCCCTCATTTTTCAGATTTGTTTTATACATATACATTTTAACACTAGAGTGTTGGGCTTAGTTTCAAAGATTATCATCTACATAGAATTATCAATTGCTATTGTCTATAATATCCAATTAAATAATCAGGAGACATAACTCTAAAGCAAACTCACATAACCATGAGCAAATAAAACCTAATATGGCATCTTAGAACGAAGTCTCATTATATTCTTGGACTCTCCAATATCCGAATAGGATAAGGTTGGAAGTCAGTGAAGTTTTGTCGTGTGTGTGTGTGTGTGTGTGTGTGTGTGTGTGTGTGTGAGTGTGTGTGTGTGTGTGTGTGTGTGTGTGTGTGTGTGTGTGTGTGTGTGTGTGTGTGTGTGTGCATATACTGGGTCTTGAATAAGGGCCCAGCACACTAACTTCAGTTCTTCGTTCCAGGCGGGTGCCCTATCACTTGGATCACTGCTCTACTCCATAAAGTTCATCTTTTCTTCCTTTATTCAACTCTCTTCTCTTCCTGGGTCTTTTGTATTTCTTTCAGTAATTCCAGGTGCTATGTCTACATCTCCTTAGGAGAGCTCAACACACAGGAGACACACAGGGACCTTGGTCAGATGCCAACTCTTCAGCAAGTAGTCAGAGGACAGGGGTCTGCAATTTGGGGAACTCCTAGGGGAACCAAAGCTGCAGAACTCAGGTCCTTGTTTAGCAAAGCCTGAGAAAAGATGTGATTTAAAACCAGTGCCTGCTGAGCTCCTGGGAACTGAATAAGCAATCTCCCTCTCTTGTGGTTGTGTTTTAGGACCTATATCTGGTAGAACACTTTTGAGACTCTATGCACTCAAATTATATCCCTCAAATAACATACCAACTCAGAGACCAAAAATATTAGGTGGGGACCGTAGAATAAGAACTCATTTTTGTTCTGTAGAGTTTCTTATGCTCATCACAAGGCCAGCCTTGACTTATTGGCACAATGTGTTTGTTTCATGGAAAGTAAAGAAGCGGAAGGAAGGAGATGAAGAAAGGAAACCAGCAAGTAGTTAGTTTGCCTGGGAACATATAATCAAGGGAAGTACTGGAAGGACTTTCCAAATGGTCAGAGCTACCCATATCCAAAGGACCTTTTCGGAGGGATGCTTGCTTAGTTTGGAGCTTACTGGGTAATTATGCCTACGTAGGAACCAGGAATAAATAATAAGCTCTTTTCTTCTAGGTGGGCCTTCAGAGCCATACACAAAGGAAAGCCAGGCTTTTCTTGACAGGGAGAAAAATGTTCCAAATTTTAAAGCAGCTATAGAAATTAGGTACAGAGTTTTGGAGTGTTTAGTCCGGTGTTGGGGGAGGATGGGAAAAGAGACAACGTATAAGGATTTTTTCACAAATAATTAATTTGAAATTATTCTGCTAAAATTCTCTTTGAATTTTGTGAAACTGCCCCCACAACAGAGTGTTCTGAAACTCCAGGCTATGTGATAAAGTTTCATAGTTAACTTGTTACTTTTATATATAGTCAACTGGGCTAAGCTATGATACCTAGTTATTTGTTTCCACTCTTAGGGATGTTAGTGAGAAGTATTAGCCTTTAAATCCAGAGACTCTGACAACAGCAGGTGACCCTCTGTATGCGGGAAGGACTCATCTAAGAGTAAAGGCCCAAAGAGAAAAGACTGACCTTTGACCTCCCTGAGAAAGACCACAGATATTTATTTATGGTGGCTTTCCTGGTTGTTTGGGATTTTTATTGTAGTTGCTTTTTTTATTTTTTTTTTAGCAGTAACTAATGAGATTTGAACTTAAGGATTTGTGCTGACTAGGCAGACATTCTACTCTTTCTTGAGACATGCCCCCAGATTTTGGCATTTTTAAAGAATAAATCTTTGCTTTTTTCCCCAGGACAGTCTAGACTTTAGTCCTCCTATTTATATTTCCTACATAGGTGGAGTAGCAGTGATATACCACCTTTCCAGATGTTGAGTTGGTCTTTGTACATTTTGTCTGGGCTGACTACTAACCATAATCTTCCAGTCACTGACTCCCAATGTTGATATTATAGAAATGAGTACAAACAGCCTTTTTTCCCCTATCAGCAGCTCTCTGGGTCTCCAGCCTGTCATCCTCCCCTGTAGCTCCACAAACATGTGTCAATCCCTTAACACCAACCCTGCCCTATGTAATATATATGTATATGTATTATGTGTGTGTACCACACACATGCATATGCATGCACACATCAATTGTTGGTCATGTTTCTCTGAGGAACTGTAGTGCAAGTGGCTGAAGTTATTTCACTCTTTAGTCACATGTAAACTAATGTACCAGCCTGACGGTAGGGATTGCATTGCCAACATTCTAAAGATACAAGAGAACTCTAGTTGTTGCTGAATTTACAACATTCAAGTATTATTCAGTAGACCAGGCCACTTTCTAAAGCCTCAGATGCACAGCTAGACTGTCATATTTTAACTCAAGACAGTGGCTATTAGGGTACACACATATGAAAATGTTTCCAGATACACTTGAAAATAAGACATTCTAGACTAATCAAAAGAGAATATTCTCCTCATATTTTATTAGGAGACAGCCGATGCATTACCCTTTAGGCCAACGAACACACACACACACACACACACACACACACACACACACACACACACACACACACACACACACGTATACACTTTCATAATACACAAATCCATGTACACAGAACCAAACACAGTCTGCCTGTGCCTTGCTGTAACTCTGTACAATGTCAGGGCCTCTTTACCCTAATGCAGGCTCCTAAGACAGGTCATCAGGTGAGAGACACTAATGTAGAAACGAAACCCTCCTGTGTTTTGTCAGGCATGTTACTATATCTCTCCATGTCACAGCCACACAATGCCAACTGCTCTGTGAGTAAGAATCAAAGCTAGTTCCATGCGTTCCTTCCAGGCACAGACTGTTCACTTGTTTTCTCTGTGTTCTCTTCTATCTTTGTATATATTGTCCTTGTCACCATAACTAAGCAGCCACAACCCACACACCACTTTCTCTCAAGCTCGCTTCACCTCAAGAAAATAAATAAAACTATTTATTATCATTTAGTTAATTATATACAGATATTTCAGACTGTTTTGTTTTCTATGTGAATAATCTTACATGACTTATGGTGCTGGTGTTTCATCTTGATTCTCTCTGTTTGAGTCTTACGGTTAGAGAATTATACACTTAGAGGTCTGTGCTTTTTTTCTCTGCTTTGTGCTTGCAGAATATTGGTTTTCCCTGAATGCATCTATTATATTAGAAGAAAGCTTCCAGAACTGTGATTTCTTCCTTCCTTCCTTCCTTCCTTCCTTCCTTCCTTCCTTCCTTCCTTCCTTCCATTTGCATCTACAGCTTACCAAGCCACAATGGGAAGCAGGTACTAAGCCAACAGATCTCTGAGGAATATAAGTATTCTGCATCCCAAGGACTCATGCTAGCAAATAGTGTCTCTGTCAGAGAATATGACACAGGAAGATCCTAAAACATTCCCTTCCTAAACAAGTATTAGCTTGTGGTTCTGGAATTATTCCACCTCAATCCAGAGGATATTGCAATTCTTGGGTACAGAAGTTATGAATTACAGATTAACGTATCATGTATGAAAAGGTGCAGTTTGCCATAGTTGCTCAGGTCAGCACTAATGAATACGTCCCCAGCCTCTCAAGAGCCTTCTGCCCTGGGACTAGAGCTTTTGCTTGGAGCTCAGACAACCAACCACGTAACTATTCTTTTGCCAGTGTATTCCTATTCCAGGATGGAGAGCTCCCTGCTTAGATCTGGTGCTCTATCACTTGCTAACCCCTGATCTTTTTCCTTTTTATTTTAGTTTATTCTCCAGAAAGTGTCATGCACTTTTCCTCAGGCTGGCTTCTCGAAGATGGATATATTAATAAGGCGGCAAAACCTAGAGCATAAAATATTGGAAACATTTGTTGAGCTTACTCAAAATAATTCGGCAAAATTAGACAATACTCAAGAAAAAAAATAGTACAGACACAGAAAGTCTTTGGGTAAAAAAAAAATCTTAACCTTACCCCTTTAAAAGGAAAGCAGCCCCACTCAAGTTCTAAGTCACGCTGGAACTAGAAGCTCAGATTAATAGAGATCTTCAAAATGGGACAATCTCTGACATGTGAGTCCACAGCACATACTCACAGGTAGGAATTGGAGATGGCAAGAAGAAATGCCCTTTCCTAGCCACTTCACTGGACTTTCACTGCATGTGTAAACTTAGAAATACCCCCCACCTTAAAGTCAGACATCGTTGACAGTTGTGCTTTTATCTCCTGCAGGGCATCAGGCTGCCCTGAGCTGATAAGTAGCAGAACTGTTTTGAGTTGGAGATTTTTCCTGGCACAGGAAAAGGGCAATTGTCCCTAGCCTCCAGGTCCATAAACCCTACCAGCTCGACTTCACCAACTGCAGCCCACAGATGGTGAAATCCTCTCAAGTGAACTCTTCTGCCACCACAAGAGTATAGGGAATGGTGGCTGGGTCACAAAAGAGAGAAGATGTTTTTTCTCTTCCATAGGAAGAAAGACACTCTCAAATCAACATCTGGCCTGATTCCTCATCAGAAGTAAGTGCTTGGCCAAGCCATACCCTTCTGTGATTAATCTCACTTGACAACCTTGCTGAAGTTTTCACCTTCTGGATAGAGAGAAAATTTTCAGGCAATTTTTCTTTTTTTCTCCCCCCCCCCCCCCCACAATTCCTGGGCATTGAATTCTGGGCCTGGCCACTGTCCTTAAGCTTTTTACATTCTACCACTTGAGCTACAGCACCACTCTGGCTTTTCTGTGATTAATTGTAGATAAAAATCTCATAGACTTTTCTGCGCAGGTTGGTCTCAAACCACAATCTTCAGATCTCAACCTCCAAAGTAACTGGGATTATAGTCATGAGCCACCAGCATTCTGCTCAATTTTTCACCTTTCACAGGATACTGATTTTAAGGACTCAGTATGTGGTACAATACCAGGTTCATAGTAGATACACACATACACACAGAGATTTAAGTAAGGAAATTAATGGATGAATGAATGGTTAAAAACCAGCAAATAAAACAAGAGCTTCTTTCTGGGTGGAAGAGAAAAGATACTTTCTTTGTTTATGAATTAGTAGCTGAAGACGAACATCTTCCACAATTTAATTTATGGTGATGATCCAGATGGACAAAAAATAGATTATTGTCAAATCTAAACAGTTCTTGAAAGACTTCAAGTCCCTTTAGAAGAATATCTCTTATCCCTAATTAACATGTAGAATTTATGAAGGGAAGTATCTCCTAAAGTTCCAGAGTTGGCTTATTTTTCTATCACATTTCTTCTCAATAAACAAATAACAGGATACAAAATCTTTATGTCGTATAGCCAATACACATTTATAAAAATCAGTTCAGTCAGAATTAGCAGTGTCCAACTAACCGGACAGAAGACACAGTTTTACTCAAATAGAATTAACTGGGGCAATGTCAAGATGGTACTTGGAATTTGCAGGTGGCTTTTTCAAGCACACTGCCACAGACAAACCTGTTCCTCTCATCACTTTCCTATGGATACCACAAAAATTCAACCCGTTGTGATTTTCTCAGGATGTGCTTTTACTAATTTTTCTTAGATTATTATCAAAACAAAAACACTCCAACACAAAGTTAAGCACCTTGATGTGTCTTTGACGACTCATTTGAGAATAGACAGAGATGTGTCCAAGAGTATCCAAGCTCTGGTATGCAAAGAGAGCATCATTGTTCTACTTGTTACTCTGCATCCTAGGCCTTTCAGGTACCAGGGACTCCTGAATATTTAAAAAGGTTGAGCTAAAGGTCATGTCTACCTTGAGTTCTATGTCAAAGACAATGTCAATAGTGAATCAGGCTGGGTGCAGGTAGCTCATGACTGTAATCCTAGCTACTCAGGAGGCTGAGATCTGAGGATAAGAGTTCATGCGGATCACAGTTCAAAGCCTGCCCCGGCAGGAAAAGTCCATGAGACTCTTTTCTCCATTAAGCCACGAGAAAACTGGAAGTGGCACTTTGGTTCAAGTGGTAGAGCTCTCACTTAGAGATGAAGAGTACAAGGACAGCACCCAGGCCCAGAGTTCAACCCCCACGACAGACCAAAAAGAAAATAGTGAACCACAAAAAGAATTAGAGACCTCTCTTGGTAGTTTGGAATCAGCTATCTTGTTTTTATAAGGGCAAACAATTGGACAAGGGTTAAAATTAGTTTTTCTCCTTTTATAATCAAGAGATTATAAGAAAAATTCACTTAGAAGATCCTGAATGCTTCTTTCCTCTTCAGAAAAGTTTCTCTTTAAGTCTTTAGCCCACTTATTTATTGTCAGTTGTTTCTTTGAAGATTTGTTGTTGGGGGATTTAATTTTTTGAGTTCCAGGTATATTTTAGATATGAGACCCTTGTCCGTTTTACGGCTAGTGAAGATCTTCTCCCATTCCGTGGGCTTTCTATTGATCTTGCCAACTATGTACTTTGCCATGCAGGAGCTCTGCAACTTCATGCAATCCCATTTGTCGAACCTTTCATTGATTTGTTGTGTTTCTGGGTCTCTATTAAGAAAATTTCGGCCTGTGCCAAGGAGACCTAGGGAAGGAGGGTAAACTTGTTCAACCACTTTGGAAAGCAGTATGGAGGTTACTCAAAAGACTCCACATAGAGCTCCCCTATGACACAGCAATCCCAATTTTGGGCATTTACCCAAATGTTTACAAACAAGACCACACTAAAGCTACCACCACGACTATGTTTATTGCAGCACTATTTACTATTGCTAAGATATGGAACCAACCCAGATGCCCCTCAGTAGATGAATGGATCAAGAAAATGTGGTATGTATACACAATGGAATTCTATACCTCCATCAGTAAAAATGGCATTGCCCCAGTTGTTAGGAAATGGAAAGGCTTGGAAAAAATTATATTAAGTGAAGTAAGCCAGGCCCAGAGAAACATAGGTCCCATGGATTCCCTTATTGCAATATCTAATGTATGTCTGAGTCAAGCAGAAAAGGTCAGATAATGTGATGTTAGGGAAATGAACCCTAAGTTATGTATTCAAATGTTTTTTTTTATGCGATTGTTTCAAACACATTTATAAGATTATTTCTTTGTTGCTTTGTAAGTCCCTCCCCCACAGTATAACCCCTGCTTTCACTGTATTTGATGTCGGTATAATTTTGGAGGGGAAGGGGAAAAATATTGTTTAAATAGGTATACAGGTGGACCCATTGCAACAATGAGATGTACAAGTCATTATGTCGAAAAATGAACTTTATAACTTTGGTGCGGGGGGGGGGGGTTAGCGGGGAGGATTGGGTGTGAGGTCACGTGGAGGATAGGACGGGATGGAAAGGGGAAACAAAGGAGGAGGCTGTGCTTGATAAGAAATGTACTCATTATCTTGCCCATGTAATTGTAACACCTCTGCACAGTATTTTCACAATAAAAAAATAAAAAATAAATAAATAAAGAAGATCCTGAATGCTTACAAGATGAAGCAATGAAATTGTTCAAGAAAATGACTAAGGAAGGTTTGTAAGAGGCGACCATAGTCTTCCTAAGAAAGCTGCATTGGCCAGGAGCTGGTGGCTGAAACATGTAATCCTAACTAGCTTCTCAGGAAACTGAGATCTGAGGATGAGGATTTAATGCCAGCCTGGGCCAGTCGTCTGTGAGACTCGTGTCTCCAATTAACCACCCAAAACCATAAGTGCCGTTTTAGTTGAAATGGTAGCTCTTGAGCAAAAGAGGTCAGGGACAGAGTTCAGGCCCCACAACCAACAGTAACAAAGCCAGATTGCAAAGGCAGCAGGGCCACCTACTGGTAGTAATACCTCAGAACTCACAATGCTGGGCAGACTACTCCAAATCAGGGCAAGAACTAAAAAGACCTAATAAGAGATGCTGTACCCAAAATGAATGGTGACCCTTGACAACTAAAGATCATAAAGAAAACATAGCCCAGGAAGGAAAGTCTGTGAGAATCCTATATACAATTTACCATCACAAAAGCTAAAAGGGAAGCTGTGGCTCAAGTGATAGAGTTCAAACCTTGAGTAACAAATCTAAGGGCGATTGCCCAGGCCCTGAGTTCAAGCCCTAGTACTGGCACACATACGTGTGCATGTGTGAACACATGCATACACACACACACACACACACACACACACACACACACACACACACACAATCACATCACAAGGCCACATTCCCAGTCCCCTCATGAAGCCTCTCTGAGGCAGCTTTAGGAGTGGGTACCTGAACTAGCAGTCACTCATACCTGTGTGTGACCTACAAACCTGCTAATATGTAAGTTCTCTTGCAAGGACACAAGCCAGAGCAGAGGGACCAACTTTTCCCTGTATCTACACCTTCCACCCAGTCCCAGCACCATGCTCAATCTCATTAGCACAGACTTCTCCTTGCACAGAAGGTTCTAATAGGTGCCCCCAAACTGCCAACTTTCCACCCCCAAGGAAAGGAAGAAGAAGAAAAAATACCTGCTTTTTCTCCAAAATCCACGGGATTTGTTTGTTTGGGGAGTACCTAGGACTCAACACTGTATCACCCCAGCTGTCAGGGAAGTGATAAGCTCAAGCAGTCCTCCTGCCTCAGCCTCCCAAGTAACTGGGAAATTCAGATACACTACCTTAAAGTGGAAACCTTCTTTTTCATTTCCCTTCTTGGTGCTGTGAAAGAAGCACATGTAATCTGAACTCAGGGCTTCACACATGCCTTTCCACATGTCCTGGCTTCCCTCAAGCTCAAAGTGATTCTGGTGAGAAAAAATTTAGTAGATCTGCCTCCCCCATGAGAAGAGTATAACTTGGGAGTGGAGCCCAACTCTACTGAGATCAAGGCTGACCTATAACAAGTATGACATGGTGGGGCTACACAAGGAGATGGGCAAACAGCACGGAATCATCCAATATTCTAACTCCCCACAGTGAGCCACAAAGCTGCAGTACAACAGGTGAAGCACAGGATAATCTTTCCTGTATAGAAGCCTCTCCCCAAGAGCTTCCGGAGACGAGGACCACCCCAGGTTTACTCCCTCTACCTCCCTGAAAACCTAGTCAAGCCAGGAGAAACTTCCTTAGTGCAGGATGTGATCCTGCCAGGTCATCACAGCAGAAGCAATACTGTGCTCTTGTGTTCATCCTGCCACTGAAGCAGGATAGCCACCCAGGGAGGGGTGTCTCATCTCAGCTGCGGGAACCTCATCAAGTGGGAGAGGTCTGATCACCTTGGGAGGGTAGTAACACCTGGTCGTCTCCATTTAAGGAATCATATCTTTGTCTTGTTTTTGATGCCAGTACCAAAAGATTTGATAGCTCATTGGAGACAGCGCTTCCCAGACTTTCCTGTCCTGATTGGCTTTAAAACACAATAAAAACCCCAAAATATTCAGGTCCTCTGATCTCAGTCTTTTGAGTAGCTGGGATTATAGGGAGGTATTACCAGAACCTAAGAGATACCCTTTCCTCAATGAAGACAACAGTGCAGTACTAAATCCAGCTCTTCCCTCCTGCTCAGTCCTGGAGGACACACAGACAAACCCACTCAGAGCCTAGTACAGGACAGAGGGGAGAAAATAAAATTTAATGCTACACATGGCCACCTAAGGACCAGCCATGCTTATAGCAGGGCCCTCGGGCGTACAAATAGTTGCAAAGACTCAGGAAGAAAGTGGAAATTCCAGCTAGCTTTGGAAGCCTATGTTACTTTGACCACAGTGGCAGTTCCTACTGCCTGCTGCACAGTGCCATGTGGCAGACACTGGGCACACCAGCATGGCATCTACTCAACAGGATTGGTCCAGATGGGCACAAAGTGTCTGTGATCTTCCTAACAGGAAACAAGACACAGAAGTTTCTCACCAGATGAGAGTGGCCCCAGGAGTAGAAGGAACATCTGTGGGTAGTTAACTCTCAGAAAGAAGAGGAAGCCCCACCAACAGTCTGCTGGGGCAGCTTCCATGAGCCTGTTCTGCAGGTGGAGTTCAAAGGGAATGCTGGCCCAGACTGCACCCCTGAGCTCTCAAGGCAAAAAGAAAATCAAGAGGTATTGCCATGAGACAGAGAAATGAAGGCAGCTCTGCTATGGGGCAGAGGCAGATATCTGAGCCAGTGGTGAACAACATAAATAAAGTCTGCACAGCTCTATAAGAATCTCAATTTCCCAGAACAGCAGGAAAGAGAACCAGGAAGCTGGGGGTTCACTCGGTGGGCTGGGTCCTGCTCAAGGGCTCATCTGGAAGGGTTAGTCCTCCACCTCGCTGAGACCAGGGCACAGCAGTTAAGATGGGAGGTGACATGTCTGCAGAGCACAGTAGACCGGCAAGCAGAACTTAAGCTGGAGAACATAAGCTGTGTCCCCCAAAAGGATGATAAAGCAGACAGAAGGGATGGGTAATGAGAATAACCCTGTGCTGTATCACAGCACCAGCACTTAGGGGCAAGCCACCCATCAGTTCCAGCCTACAGCCCACTGTATATCCCTCTACCTATCTGCTGTCAATCAGCAACAATCTGCTACGGGGGTAAGCATGGGTCAAGGATCTCCACTGTGATGAGATTCTTTCATCCTAAATCATAGTTCTATCCCCCGTGATTATCATTGCTAAAAGGAATGACTCTCTCCTAGAGTGGTAGCTTCCTCAGCACACACAGTCCTGAACAACAAAGGACAGACACTGCTCAACACTGGGAGTTTTCAACACAGGTGCTAAGACTTGAACAAAATGCATAACTCAGCTCTATTTCCCTCCCACTGTCAGAATAAACATGGGCAGTGTGGAACAAAAGCCCTGCCCCATTCAGAGAGAGAAGAAACATCTAGATGAGGTGCTGAGGCTGCCGGCCAGGGCAGAACCACGTTGGATGCCAATTGCCAAAGGACAGAGTTGAGGGCAGCATCCCACCCACCTGAGGGGAGGGGAGACAAGGGTGGAGTATCACCCACCTGAGGCCCAAGCTCAGGGTCTGTTCCAATCGCTCCCCTCTCCACAGCTTCACAGGCAGCTTCTGAAAAGACAACTATAGATCCCTCGCCACAGATAAATACCATGTAAAGATGATGGTGACAATGACCAAGCCAAATATCCTGACCTTTGAAGCGGTTCTGCCCCTACCCGAGCAGCACAGCCACACCAAGCTCCTTGACACACAGGCAAACATTCTCGTCCTAGAGTGGTTTCAGCTTCCAATACACCCTGGGCAGCCACAGTATCTCAGGCTTCATGTTTCTCATGACAACTGCATCCTGCTCCTTCCTACAGACACAGCTTCTGCTTCAGGTCCTGTGCAAGGCATGGAAAAAAGGACAGGGACAGTGAGCTCTAGGAGACAGGAAAACCACCTCTACAAATGGAGAAGTCAGGGGGCTGAGATCTGAGCATTGCAACTTGCATAAAGTCAAGTGAAGGTATGGCTCAATTAATAGAGCACCAGCTTTGAGCAACAAAGCTATGCAAGAGCAAGAGGCATTGAGTTGAAGAACCAGTATCAATCCGTGCACATACACTCACAACACATACACACACACACACACACACACACTGACTTGCAGACACAATCACTTTACACTGGGCCTATAATGGCCACATCATACAGACTTAAGAGCCACAATCCACCATTGAGCTTGGAGAAGCTGGGGAGGACAGGACAGAACTGTAATCTCTGCTCCCACTCCATGATCCACAGGGACCCGACAGAGTCTCTGTCAGCCACAGAGAAGGAGGGAGGAAAAGGCAGGTCCTGGATTGCAGGAGAACAGGAGTGGTTGCTGGTCAGCCAAGCCCAGCATTGCTGCTCTCTCCCTGAAAGCTTTTATGAAAGTTGCCCATTTAAGCTATCCTAGAGTCAGTAGTGTTAGAAATGGCTCTGGATATTGGGCTGTCCTGTAGGAATAAGAACATCAACTCCAAAGGAACTCAGCAAGAAAAAATTTACTCCTGCAGAAGGGTGTGCCATCAACCAAAATTTTGGCCAGCAAGCACACACAGCAGGCACTGCTTACTCTTATTCCCTAAGCCAAGAGGCCATGCCCATGTGCTCAGACTGGCTGAGTTCAGATACAGAATGTGCAAAAGATGTGAAATAACAGGGTGTCACAAACATTCAAGGAGCTTTGAACAGGATTCTTAAAGTGCAGCAGGCAAAAATATAACCAAAATGTAATCAATAAAGGACAAGCCACCAGGACAACAAAGAAAGTTTCCAGAAAAACTATTCTCACAAGATTGACAGAAAGGAACCAATGTCCATTTGATAGAAAAGAAGCTTTTTTCACACTAGGAAACATGTTCAAGTCTGACTCAGAGTAAAGCCTTATGTCATGTCCAAGACGATCCATACCCAAACCAAGGAAGGTTTAATAAGAGCATCCATGCGCCTGCAGGTGTTCCTTGATACTCATTGTCTGCAGGTTGGCACCAGAGATCTAGTGCAGTACCAGATAGGGGTTGTCATGCCCACAGGGCTGTTGGTTGGTGCCTGGCTTTGGATGTGTCCTTTTGGACTCCTGCTTTGGCTGTGGCCTGTTGGATGCCTGGCTTTGACGAGTCATTACCGGATGTCATTCTTTTCCCATGCAGCTTCCTATGTGGCAACAAGTACCAGAGGACAGGGCTGGTCTGGGGATGCTGGGCTCCAAGTGTGAATAAGTATCTTGCCTTCTTCGTTTTCCATTGTCCTTCCTTCTTCCTTTTCCTTCTTTCTCATTTTAGACCGTTTGAGTTGGAAGTGGAAGCATATACTCTATCATGCTTTGGCATGTATAAAGAGAAAGAAAGTGCAATTTCTTTGGGAAATAGTTGGTGCTCTAGAAAGAGGGGAAGGTGATAAGAAGAGGAGCTGAAGGAAAAACCAGGGAGAGGTCTGGTACCGCAGTCAGTGCAGTGGTACCCAGGAGAGCAGGATACCCCACCCCTCCTTCAGGGCCAGTGACCTAGTCTCAACTGGGACTGAGTCCACCCACCCTACCCCCAGCCATAGAATCTGGACTCCTCCAGGAAACTTACCCACTTTGTAAGCATTTCCAAGAACTTTAAGTTAAACAGAACTCAAATCAGGGCCAATGTGTAGTTGGAATCACTGCACTGTACACAAATGGCCCCAGAGGCTGATGTGGTGAAATGCCCAGTCCCGCTTCTTGGCCCTGTTTTCTCATAGTGCTTACAACATAGCTTCCTCATGAAATAGGAAGACACACCGATGTTCCTCCTCCCATGCTCTCCAAGAACATCATCAGCACCTACTAGTCCACAAGTAGGAGCACAATAGTGAGCAGTCAAACAGAACGAGAGCACTCACTAGAAGAACATATACACCAGGAGGAGAGCACAAACTCACCAGGAAAAGAGCACTCATGAGGAAAAGAGCACTCATCAGGTGAGGAAGCAGTTGTAACAATGGTTTACAGAATCCCTGGCCTCCTACAATCATCCAAAATATGTCAGTATATCAGGATGAGATCTGGAGGACAGATAGTTGCCTCAATGACATAGGATGGGAACAAGCCCTACTTAGGCCCAAGTGTCTCCCTAGACATCACCCTTACCAGCCTATCCTTCTGGGCTGCTTACCTGAGCTATTCAGGACTTTCCAGGCCTCTCTATGCCAAGGTATCTACCAGACATATCACAGGAAACACACAGTTCACCTGCCTGCTCTGCTGCAACTGCATCTGTAGAGAACTTGGAACAGAAGTAGAAAAGTCCTTCCACTGTCTAAGAAATGAAGTTCCAAGTAAGCCCTCATGCTGGAAAAGATGGTAGTGTTTCCCCCCAGGTCTTCTATGGCCAACATCAGAAGGCAAAGAAAGGTCAGAGCCAAACTCCCACACCCCATCAACTCTTGCAGACATCAGAGTTTTGGATAACCTCTTCCGCTAAATCCCCTCTGATCCCAAAGGCACAATCTTCAGTTATTTGAGCCAGACCTGTCTGTTTCAAAAGGGAAATTAGGCAAACAAGAATGCCACCATGTCCAAGCACAGAATGGGCCACAGAAGAGGTGGTCAGCAACCCTGTGGCACAACCCCCACAGGAGCACCCACTAAATGTGTGGCCTCTGGGAGTCAGAAAAAAATGCGTGCAAAGGCAGGACAAGGGCAGTGGTTAAACATGAACAACAGCCAGTCCACCACTCCTTCTGACTTACAGCTACCCATCCAGGATCAACAAGCCACACAAAAACTAAACCTCAGATGAAGATTAAGGAAATTCTAGAACACAGGGAAGACTTCAAGATTCAAGAATATGAACACTGAAATGTTCCAAATCCAAGATAGATAATTAGAACAACCATCAAAGCAAAGGAATCTCTGCTGCTGACACACTGAATGGTATTAACACTTAAGGGGGATGACATCCTAAAAATCGCCACAACAAGGAAAATTTGACACAAGTAATCTTTGCAAGGATAGTGATTTTTGTTATTGCTGTTAAAGTCAAAGGAAAACTTGTATGCCTAATTTATATCTCTAGCTCTGTCTTAACAGAAATGGAAAAAGCCAATCTGTAGCATAATTCAAGCTCAAAGCAGGCTAACTAGAGGTAGAAGTATAGAAGAAAGAACAGAGATAAGGTCAGATGTATAAGATCTTGCAGCCATTGTAGGATCTGGTTATTCGTTTCTGCTATCTCTGATAAATTAATGAAAACAATCAGAAGGCAAAAGAAGTTAGGCTAATCAGCAAGCTTAGAGTAAAATACAAAGAATCATGTCCTAAATTCTTCTCTTACCAGGATATTTCAAATGATTTTTAAAATTTGGACTCCTTTGTGTATGATAGTTCATTTCTGTAATCTCAGCTCCTTGGGAGACATAGGTAGAAGGAAAGGGGAAGTGAGAACCTATCAGAAAAAATAAAGCAAAAAGAGCCAAGGTGGGAGGTGTGGCTCAGAGTTTGAAGTGCCTGTATACCAAGGGCAATGCCTTGGGGTCAAACCCCAGTACTGCAAAAAAAATTAAAATAAATGAACCAGGCACCCCGTAATCCAAGCACTCGGGAAGAAGAGGCAGGAGGAAAGCTAGACCAAAGTCCAGCCTAAGGCACACAGCAAGCCCTGTTCTCAAGATAGTTAAGAGAAGAATGATTGTTTACCTCTCAATTCCTCATTTAACAAGAGCTTTAGCATCAGTTCCCCACACACAGCACAAAGAAAAATGGGGTGGGAAGAGAGGATGGACACATGAATACATGTATGTGGTCAGAGGCAACTGAACTCTGTCTCCCTCCCCCTTTCTAAGCCTAAGTCCGTTCAGTTGTCAAGACCAGATGAAAACCACATTTTCAGTCCTCCTCTCCTACACAACACTGTCACCTGCCTGGGCTAACCCACCAGAATAAAACATTGTGCATGTTCAACTTCCAGGAATCCAATCTCTCCAGTCTAGCAACAAGGTGCCAGGGCAGGCTGCACACCCAGTTCATCAATTCACAGACATTGTGGCTACTCCTGCCCACTGCCAACTGCCCACGGCATTTCCTCAGCAGCACATTGAGAGTTAGGCACACTGCCCCTATAATATGGCAAAGAAATGAGCCCAGTTTGATGGTGCCCTCAGGAGGAAAGTAAGTTCAAGGATGGCCTGGTCTTGATTGAGACACTCTCATTTCTCAGAAAATACAACAAAATGTCTTTCAGAGAAGACATCTACACATAGCCAGGAAGCCTGCTAGCCACAGCCTGGCCACACCAGTACCCTCATGAGTCTACCTACTTGAGAGAAGCTCCTGTGGGCCACACTGAGCCCAAAGAGAACCCCTTCAAGGTGAAGTGCACAGCTCAGAACATGCTGAGCCTCTAATGGGAGGAATGCAAATGGCAGGGTGTCTGGGCAGACCAGGTCTAGGGACTGAGGGCTGGACAAGTTTTTGGCAAGAGGCCAAGAGCCAGCTGGCTGAGGCTGGGAAAACCCCAGGGCAAGGTGTCAGATGAGTGGCCCAGGGCTGGCCTGTGGGATCTGCAGGCACCTTGAAATGAGTGACCAGGGCCAACAGGGGTCCCCGGGAAGCTGGGATGAGGGGCTGAGGGCCGGGCTGGGCTTTAAGGCAGCCAGGATGAGGGCCAGGGTTTCTGAGAATTCCAGAAGGAGAAGCTCAGGGCCAGCCATTCCCAGTAACAGCCATTATAGGCCCAACAGTCAGTCTCTTACCTTCCTTCCCAGGATCAGTACTCCACTTCATGCACATGTTTTGTTCTTCATGTATAGTCCACTATGTGTGAATACTCCACTGCAATCACATGCCATGTTCTCTGGGTACAGTCCAGATTGTAAATACTCCACTGCATGCAGAAATTGTGTTCCCTGTTTATAGCCCATTCTGTGTAAATACTGCACTGCATTTACATGTCATATTCTCCATGTACAATCCACTGTGTAAATACTTAATTACCTGTACAAGTCATGTTCCTTGTATACAGCCCATTGTGTGTAAATACTCCCCTGCAGGCACACATTGTGCTCTCCATGTATAGTCCACGGTGTGTAAATACTCCACTGCATGCACATGTAGTGGACTCTGTGCACAGTCTACTGTGTGTAAATACTCACGGTGTGCAAACATTGTATTCTCTGTATACAGCCTACTGTGTGTTAGTACTTCACTGCATGCACACATCACGCTCTCCATGCACAGTGCACTGTGTGTAAATACACCACTGCATGTACAACAAGCGTTCTACATGAACAGCCCATGGTGCATCATTACTTCCCTGTGTGCACACACCTTATTCTCTGTGTACAGTCCACAGTTTGTAAATACTCCACTGTGTGAACACATCATGTCTCCATGTACAGCCCACTGTGTGCACACTCCATGTTATCTGTGTGCAGCCCACTGTGTGTCTAATCCATGATGTGCACATGCCATGGTCTCTGTGTACAGCCTACTCTCTCTGTGGATAGCCCACTATGTGTCAATACTCCAGTGTGTGCACATATTCTCCCTGTACAGCCCCTGGTGTGTAAATACTCCACTGTGGATACATGTGGTGTTCTCTGTGTACAGTTACCTGCCAAGGGGTCCTTAGGGTTCTTCCGGCTTCATTGACTATGGTGAGCAATGTTGTATGAACATAGTGTGTGTCCCTGCCTTCTACTGTTGGCATGCACTTGGGAGCTATAGGTGCATACCATCTCCCTGCAATGCCATTTGGGGAACAAGCCTCAGCTCTGTAAACCTCCAGGAAACGCTAAGCACATCACCTCTTAGAATCTAGCACAATCAGTCCTCTCTGATTTTGTCACTTTAATAAATTTAAAGTCGATATTGATCCACATGTCCCTTATCACTGGTGTTGGGCATATTCTCCCTGTACCTGTCATGATATCCACAGGGTCTTTTGTGACTTGTTAAATGCATTTTGCCCAATTTTTACCATGTTTCTTATTGTTACCTTCAAATAGTTTTACAGAAGAGTTTTGATTTATGTGCACAGCATATCTTGAACAATCATTCTCCCTCCATCAGATTCCGTTCATCCACCTATCCCAAACCCACCTATCTCATGCAGTTTCCAAGTTTTTTTTTCACATACATATATTGAGAATGATATGTATATTCTCCCACCATTCTTCTATCAATTCATTTCCCCTCCCTTTAGCATCCACCTGCTCTAGTCAAGACACATTTCAATTTCTTCATAGTAATTTTTCTTAAATAATTAGCTTTTTAATGGGGTTTTTGATGGGGTTTTCTATGGAATCTCACTACAGCTTATACCATACTTTAGTCAATTTGGTATGACATATATGTAGATATATCTGTATGTATCTACATATATATATATATATATATATATATATATATATATATATATGCTTTTCATATATGTCATGCCAGCTTATACCATAGTCAGATTGGTAAGACATGTATGTATTTATATATATTTGTTTTAGGTGTAAGACTCACATGTGTTCCAAGCACTAGTGGCTTATGTTCTTAATTCTAGTCAGTTGGGAGGCTGAGGTCTGCTTGTAGTTCAAAGCCAGTCAGGCAAGAAAATCTGTGATATTATTATCTCCAATTAACCAGACAAAACCTAGGAATGGAGTTTTAGCTCAAGTGGTAGAGGGCTAGCCTTGAGTGAAAAAACTAAGGGACAGCATCCTGAATTCAAGGCCCTGTACTGACAACAAAAAAGAAGTTAAAGAAGATTTGCATATGAGAGAAGACCTGAGCTCTTTATCTTTCTGAGAATGGTTGCTTCACTTCAGATTCATCCATTGCCCAGCCAAAAAAAAAGTTCCTCTGTGTGTGTGTGTGTGTGTGTGTGTGTGTGTGTGTGTGTGTGTGTGTGTGTGTGTGTGTGTGTGCATGTGTCTGTGTGTGTCTGTGTCTGTGTGTAATGGTCCTGGGGTTTGAACTCAGGGCCTGGGTACTATTTCTGAGCTTTAATGCTCAAGGTTATCATTCTACCATTTGACTCATCTCTTCTTCTGGCTTTTTGGTGGTTAATTGAAGAGAAGAGTCTCATTGACTTTCCTGCCAAGGCTACCTTTGAACCACAAGCAGATCAGTTCTTAGCCTCCTGAATAGCTAGGATTACAGATGTGAGCACCAGAACCCAGAAGAAGTATATATGATTTTAATTTTTTTATGGGAGTCTAAAGTTCCTGAGTCTCATAAAAGGCTTTGCATTTAGACTCTTGGCCATTGTTGGAACACCTAAGACTTTGAAGAGTCTTGAAGAATTTGCCTTGTGAGAGGAACATGAGGCTACAGGGCCCAGGGGCAGGATGTTATACCTGTAGTATGATATATCCCCCACCAGCTCATATTTTCAAGGCATACTGCTCAACTAGTGCTGCTATTTTGTGAGACTGGAAACTTTGGGACGGTGGACTGGCTTGAGGAAGTAGGTTACGGGGGGTTGGGGGGCAGGGAGGCTTTGAGATTATACAGGGTCTCCAGTTCCCTCTCCTTTCTCTGCATACTGGCCTTCATGATGTGGGATGTTCTATTTTACCCCATCCTCAACCATGATGAACTAACATCTCTAATACCATGAGCCAAAACAGACAGTTCTTTCCTTTGTTCCTCCGAAGTATTTGGATATAACTACAGAAAAGTGATCAAAAACAAATATCTCAGCCACACATGATGATTGGGCTTCCAAAAGATGGTACTGACAGATGGAAATGCTGACTTTGTATATTTTTACTCTAGCTGAAAGCTTCTGTATTTTTACAGAGCACAGGAATTTCCTAAGGATGTTATAAAGTATAAATTCATATTTAGCAGCTCTAATGTAGGCCTGGAATTCTGCTGGTCAAAAAATCGTCCTTGGAGGAGAAAGGTATTAGCTTACTTCTGAACAAAAATTTGAAATAGAAGTAGAATGGCACACATATTTCAGCATCTTAGACAACCCAGCTTTAGCAGGGACCTGGTATAGTTTTCAGATAGCAAAACAATATTTTGGAGGATCTAAGTATCTTGTCTGTCCCCACTAGCTCCTTTATATAATTTGGATTACTGATAGAGTTATGTATCTACACAGAAGTATTCTTTGAAGGTGTTTCTGAAAACCAGTACTTCCAGCTAACAATATTGTTTGTTCCTTGCTTACATAGGCCTTCCTCCTCCTCTTCCTCCTGCTCTTGCCCCTCCTCCTTCTACATTTTTATTTTTATTTTTTTGGTTGGTTGTGGAGCTTTAGCTTTTTTGTTCAAGGTGTGTTCTACTACTTGAGCCATATTTCTTTTTCTGGCTTTTTGATCGTTAATTGGAGATTAGAGTTTCATGGACTTGTCTGCACAATCTGGCTTCAAACTGCAATCCTCAGATCTCAGCGTCCTAAGTAGCTAGGATTACAGGTTTGACCACTGATTCCCATTGTTACTGTAAATAGGTCTTTAAGAATAGATTGCCCTACTAAAACCCCAACTTTTAGATCAGTGCTTATCACTAAACCACCAGGTGAGGAGAGCAGACTCAGGACAGTCTCCCTGGACTGACAGACCAAGCTCTTCCTCTTAGAACACTCATGCCACAGAACATGGGCAAATGAAGGCATCCATGTCATTAAGGAGATACATGGATTGCACAAGGAGGTCAGAAGTATGAATGGAACTTAATAGGCAATGTATAAGATTCAGCTCCAATAACCAGTAAAAATAAACAGTATCACATCTACTTGATCTTGTGATGTATCTTGTGTGTCATATATTAATTTGTTGAATTTTTATGTTTTTTTTTCTTTTTCCTGTCCTGGGGCTTGAACTCAGGATTTGGGTGCTGTCGCTGAGATTTTGTGCTCAAGACTAGTGCACTACCACTTGAGGTACAACTCCACTTTTGGCTTTAATGGTTAATCGGATATAAGAATCTCATGGCCATTTCTGCATGGGCTAGATTTGAACCCTAAACTTCAGATCTCAGCCTCCTGAGTAACTTGGATTACAGGAATGTGTCACAGGCACCTAGCCCTTTATATAATTTTAACACATTAAAACTATTTGTCTTGAACAAAGACATACAAACAAGAAATTCTTTCATCCAGACAATAAATAATTACAGAATGAAAGGTGACTTTCAAGGCACTGAAGCTGCTCTTCCTTGGCTTCACCAAGATGTAATCGAAAGGAGTAACTACTGAAAGTTGAACTCTCAATTGAATTAAATTCTAAGTCTATCTGAAGATTTTGTAATCCAGGCTTGAATGTAGGGCCTGGGCACTGTCCCTAAGCTTTTCAGCTTAAGAATTGAGTCATGGCTCCCCTTGGGGCCTTTTTGGTGGTTGATTGGAAATGAGAATCTCAGAGACTTTCTGCCATAGGCTGGCTTTGAAATGCAATCCTGAATAGCTACGACTCAGCCTCCTGAATAGCTATGACTGTAGGCATGAGCCACTGGTACTTGCCAATTTCATATTGTGTTTAATGAATCTCTTAAAACTCAAAGCATTTTACATTTTGTGTACAGTATAGGTTCACTGTGTGTCCATTGGTGGTAATAACCACTGGGATATATATAATATTACATACATATTTTCTACATTATGGGGATATGTGTATTTACTTTTTATAATTACTATGGATCATTTTCACATCTTGAGTTATTTGATGTTTGCAAAATTGATCACATCAAGCACAGTGTTGTAAATAACTCATGCTAATGCAGTCTGATTTATTTCATGAATGTATTTAAGATTGTAATCTCCCAGCAGAAAATGATCAGTAAAATATGTGAGACCTCTTATTATAAGGTCTACAGTAAATTCAGAAACCAGTGACTAGATCATATCAGCAAGAGACAACTTATCTCCAATTCAGCCATCTTAAAGCAGTTCTTAGTTCTGAATCAAATAGGATTGATTTACTTACAGTTATTATTGTCCCTTGTGATTTGGAAATAAGGATTCAATGCACATAAGACAAGCCCTAAGCACTTGTATGCTAACCTTGCTGGAAGGAAAATAGGAATAAAGTGGGGAACTGGTCTGATTCCAGAAGTCCAATGGGAAAACAATAACCCCTTCTCTCAAGTGGATGGTTTTATGGTGGTATAGTGGCAGCTTAAAGGTACCAGAGACAATATTGACTGCTACTGTTCTTCACAAAGTATGGTCTCTTGTATAGGTATTAATGTTGTTGCATAGAGAATCTTCAGGATGGGATGTAGCTCTGTGGCAAAGTGATTGTGTAGCAAGCACAATGTCCTGGGTTAAATTCCCACTACCAAAAAAGAACAGACCAAAACAAGAATCTTCTGTTGGAATTGGTAGTTCACACCTATGGTCCTAGTTACTTAGGAGGCTGAGATCTGAGGATCAATGTTTGAAACCAGCCTGTGTAAAAATCGTGAGACTAGGGAGTTCTGGGAAGATGGCGGAGGAGAAGCTGGAGGCTAAAGAAGCTCTCCCATAGAAAGAAGTTTTAGAGTTCCAGTGAACAGTCCTAAGCCAGAGAATCACACCAAGTGTGCCATCACAGGACAGAGAGTTAGGCCAGAAAGGGAAAATCCAGGCAAGGAGACAGATCTGAGCTCTTGCCAGCAGCTGCCACCGCAGCAGCCTGGCCGAACCCACCATACCTGAATCACAGAGCGTCCGAGACGAAGGAGCCAGACACAGCAGGCGAGCGGATTCTACTCAACACCAGCAAGAACCGACAAGGAGCAGACATCTTCATTCTGCAGTTCACAGAACAGAGACGACCTAGGAACCAATACGACGTGAGTAGAAGCTTGACATCCTCACTCCTGCTCAGGGAGCAAGGAGGGAAGGCCACCTGTCCCCCACCACAGTATCAGAGACCTCCATCTTGTATACTGACAAAGATCGGCATAGCTGCTAGCTCCAACTCAGGGTTTGGAATAAAAGGAGTCATTAACAGGTCAGAAGAACCTAACCTGACCTGCCAGACTCAGTTCCACCCAGGGAAAAGTAACCCAGCTCGGGTGCCAGGCCTAGGAGTGGCTTTCTTCACTGGGTAATTAGAGCCAGAGGTTGCCCCTCCCTTTAACAGCCTTGATAATCAATTGGAATTCAGTAAACATAAACCCTGAGAATGGCTCCAGGTTGGATTCTGTGAGTTTCTCACAAACTAGCTCCCGGGAAAAGCTACTGTTTGCTGAAAGGCCTCAACTCTACCCAGAACCTAGCCTCATCACAACATCTCCAAACTTGAGGAAAAAGCCACCTCCCTCTTTTGTGATACTCAAAGCAAATCTCACTCCCATTGAACTAAACTGGGAGGAGGACTGCAAAATCTTGGTTAAAGCAGAGCATTTTTCTGCCTGTCCAAACAAACTGACTTAAGAAACCAACCAAGCCACAGGACCACAAGCAGACCAGAGACTCCAACAAGAAGCTGATTACCAACACAAGGGAGATACAGGATTTTTCCCAACCCACAGAAAAAAATCAAAGAACTTTTTTTTTTCTTCTTCTTCTTCTTCATTTTTTATACCTTTTATAAAAAATATTTTTTCTTTTCTAAAACTTTTTTTAATTTTTAAATTTTACCTTTTTTGAAAAAATTCTTTTTTTTTCTGTTTCTTTTTTTTTTTTTAATTGTATTTTATTTTATTTGAGAACATACTGTACAGGGGGGCTACAATTACATGGGCAGGATAATGCATACATTTCTTACCAAGCATTGCAGCCTCCTCCTTTGTTTACCCTTCACTTCCCTTCCCGACCTCCCCCCTCCCCCCACCCAATTTTACCCCCCTCCCCCCACCCAATTATACCCCCCTCACCCCCCCACACCGACATTGTAAAGCTGGTTTTGACATGACATTTTGTACTTCTCATTGTTGCAACAGGTCCACCTGAATCCTTAAACGACTTGTTTGTCCCCATCTCCTCCACATGTTATACTGACATCAAATATAGTGAAAGCGGGGGTTACACTGTGGGGGAGGGACATACAAAGCAACAAAGAAATAATCTTATAAATGCGTTAGAAACACATGCATGAAAGAAACGAAAACATTAAAATACATATTTAAGGGTTCATTTTCCTAACATCACATTATCTGACCTTTTGAAAAAATCCTTTTTTAGTAACCTTTTTTTTCTTCTTATACTCTTTATTTTATGAATACAAGAGTGTGTGCGTTTTTCTTTCTTTTTTTTCTTTCCTTTTTTTAAAAAAAAATTCTTTTTGTTTTTTACTTAGCTCTACTGAACTTCTGATCTTTTTTCTTCCTTATCTTGTTCACCTTTTCTTCTCTTTCATTCTTCTTTATGTGACTTAATTGTTGTTCTGCACTTCCTCAGATAAACCCGTAGTTGACTATTAGACCCTATTCCCCATTGTGTACACACTTAATCCACAAATTTATTACTCAATTCAAAACGTCTGAGTCTTAAATTCCCTAATGGCAGTACTACCTCTTTATACCTATATAATATTTTAAGTATTTTTAAAGTTTTTCACATCTCCTTTTATCCCTCCCAACTTTCATTATATTCAAGTTCTTTGAATAGATTGTTCTTGAATCTGCATACTTTTAATTTTTACTTTTCTCTTTTTTCTGGTCTTTTTTTCCCTATCCCTTTCTTCTTTTTTTCTCTCTCTCTACATTCATCCTATCCAACCTATTTCCTGCTTTGAGATTAGGACTTAGTTAAGTTAACTCTCCCTGTACCTTCCCACATCACTCTATTCCTATTTTTTTATCCACATCTCTCCCTAACCCTAATAACTTCTGGTTTTCCAAATTCTTCTTTGCGGTTCATAGCCCATTAATACATAGTTGTTTGAAGTTGAATAGAGGTATCTGTTGAACTAGATTGTATCTACAGATTATTGACTGTGCAAAATCAGACTTTTGTTGATGCTTGACTTAAGTTAGTGTTCTAGCACAAAACTGGTGTTATTTTCATCCCAAATGGGCAGTGTAAGCCGGAAAATCACAAGAAAAATGTGAAGTCCAGGTATCTCCACTCCCACTCATGATAATCAGGGGACAGAACAGATAATGAATAATCCAAAGGAGAGTTCCAAATAGCTCTACAAAAACTGCTGGAAAACATGAAATGAAAAATTGAAATGAAAATGAAAATGAAATGAAATTGAAATGAAAATGAAAAAATTGAAAACATACAAAGGACTTTGCATGAGCGTGATAGGGAGAGAGGGGAGGCAAACAAAAGGTCAATGCAGGAAAAGATTGAAAACCTACAAAAGACTCTGTATGAGCCTGAGAGGGAGAGAGAGGAGGAAATCCAAAGGTATATACAGGAAGCTACTCAGAAACTGATACAGGATTTGTGTGAGCAGCTCAAGAATACTCAAAGAGAAAGTCAGGAATGGCATGAACATGCTGAGAACACTCAAAGAGAACTACAGGGATGGCATGAATGGGAGGAAGCTAAGCAAAGAGTAATACAGGAATTGAGAAAGCAGGATGAGAATACACAAAGATCACTAAATGCATTCATAGGATCCATTAACAAAGAGCTGAAGGAAGTCAGGGAGACCACAAGGGGAATTCTGAATAGAACCCAACAGAAGGAATTGCAGTCCAAGGAAACCATAAAACCAGTCAACTAAGTGATTTGAGAATAAAAACTGAACACCAAATTAAGGAAGTAAAGAAGTTCATACAAGATTTAAAACAAAGCTTCAACAAAGAATTTGAAGCCAACAAAGCTGACCAGTTAGAATGAAAAGAAATAAAAAACAAAGTAGAAAGTCTTGACAGCAGGTTAAACCATGCAGAAGATCGAATCTCGGGGATTGAAGACAGCCTAGATATTATAAAGAAAGAACATACAACATTCAAGACAAGTCCAAGAAATATGGTAGATCTATCCAACACTTGGAAGACATCATCAGAAGGCCTAATATAAGGATAATGGGTGTAGAGGAGTACATAGAAACAGAAGTTAATGGTCTAGGAAATTTTTTTATCAGCATCCTAGCAGAGAACTTCCCAAACATGCAAATAGATAGGCCTATTCAGATACAAGAAGCTTTTAGAACTCCAAATAGACCAGACCAGAATAGGACATCCCACCATCACTGTATGATCCACACAAGATCAACTCAGACCAAGGAAAAGATCCTTAAAGTTGTGAAGGAGAAAAGATTAAACACCTATAAAAAGAAAGCAATTAGAATCACCTCAGATTACTCTGCAGAGTAAATCAAAGCAAGAAGAGCCTGGAATGATGTATGCCATACCCTAAAAACAAACAACTATCAACCAAGAATACTGTACCCAGCTGAACTCTCCTTCATAACTGAAGGCCAAATAAAAACCTTCCATAGCAAAGAAAAATTGAAACAATACATCTCCAACAAACCAGCCCTACAAAAGATTCTTAAAGATGTCCTACACATAGAAAACCAACAAGAACAAAATAAAGGCCCAGAAACTGTACATAACTGAGAATCCAAAACCATAGGAAGAACCCAGTTTTCGCAGCCCCCTAAAAGGTGGAAAAAATGACAGAAATGACAGGAACACCCAAATTCCTCTCAGTCCTTTCTATCAACATTACCGGACTTAATTCATCAATTATTCGACATTGACTGTCTAGTTGGATTAAAAAACAAGATCCTTCTATCTGCTGCCTTCAGGAGTCACATCTTGCCCATAAAAACAAAAACATTTTCAATGTTACAGGCTGGAGCAAAATCTACCAAGCAAACGGCCGGCATAAACAGGCAGGAGTTGCAATCGTAATATCAGATAAAATAGACTTCAAATTAAAATTCGTGAGAAGAAGTAAAGTATGTTGCTACATAATAATTAAGGGATCTCTCCTTCAGGAGGATATTACAATTCTAAATATCTATTTGCCAAACAATGGAGCACCCAAATTTATCCAAGAAACATAACTTTCCCTCAAATACCACATAGATCCAAAGACATTAATTGCTGGGGATTTTAACACACCACTCTCCCCACTAGTTAGATCAACTCGGCGAAAACTCTACAGAGAAACTGCAGATCTAAACAGCTGCATAGATCAACTAGATTTAACAGACATCTACCAAATATTTCACCCAACAGCATAAGAATACACGTTTTTCTCAGCAGCACATGGAACATTTTCTAAAATAGACCACATTTTAAGCCACAAAGCAAACTTGTCCAAATTCAGAAACATTGAAGTTATACCTTGCATTCTCTCTGACCACAAGGGAATAAAATTAGAAGTCAACACCAAAAGCCACCAAAGAAAGTCTGGTAACACATGGAGGCTGAACAACACACTGCTGAATCATGAGTGGGTCATGGAAGAGATTAGAAAGGAAATTCAAATGTTCATGATATTCAACCAAAATGAACATACAAATTATCAACTCCTCTGGGACACAGCAATGGCAGTACTCAGAGGCAAGTTTATAGCTCTGAGCTCCTACATCAACAAATTGGAGAGATCTGAAAGCAACAATTTAAAGACACATCTAAACCTCCTTGAAAAAGAGCAGCAAGATAAACCCCAATCCACTAGATGGAAAGAAATAATTAAAATTAAATCAGAATTGAAAGAATTAGAAGCCAAAAAAAAAAACTATAGAAAGAATCAACAAAACAAACAGTTGGTTCTTCGAAAAAATTATAAAAATTGACAGACCCTTAGCAAATTTTATCAGAAAAAGAATAGAAAACACCCAAATAAATAATCTCAGAGATGAGAATGGAAACATCACCAGGGAAACAGCCAAGATTCTGAACATTATAAGGGAATATTCTCAAAATTTCATGCTAATAAGTTTGAGAACTTGACAGAAATGGACCTTTTGCTAGCAAATATTGACATGCGAAAACTAAACCAAGATGAGTTAAACCAGCTTAACATGCCCATATCAAGCATTGAAATAGAAACAACAATAAGTGACCTCCCAGCTAAGAAAAGTCCAGGACCAGATGGTTATATAGTAGAATTCTACAAGGCCTTCAAAACAGAGCTCACACCAATACTTCTCCAACTTTTCAATGAAATTGAAAGAGAAAGTTCACTACCGAATACATTCTATGAAGCCATCATAACCCTCATCCCAAAACCAGGCAGGGACTCATTAAAGAAAGAGAACTATAGAACCATTTCTTTGATGAACATTGATGCAAAACTTCTCAACAAAATTTTGGCCAACCGACTTCAACAATTCATCCAAAAAATCATACACCAGGACCAAACAGGATTCATTTCAGGGATGCAAAGCAGGTTCAATATAAGCAAATCAATTATTATTATTCATCACATCAACAGGGAAAGGATAAGAACCACATGGTTATCTCAATAGATGCAGAAAAAGCATTCGACAAGATCCAACACCCCTTTATGATGAAGGTTTTGGAAAATTTAGGAATCCAAGGAACATTCCTCAATACAATAAAGGCTGTATATGACAAACCTACAGCCAGCATTATACTTAATGGTGAAAAACTAAAGCCATTTCCTCTTAACTCAGGAACAAGACAAGGATGTCCACTCTCTCCACTTCTCTTCAGTCTATTATTAGAATGCCTAGCTACAGCAATAGGACAAGATGCAGACCTAAAGGGGATCCAAATAGGGAAAGAAGAAATAAAACTCTCCCTCTTTGCAGATGACACGATCTTGTATTAAAGAATCCCATCGACTCCACTACCAAATTACTCAAGCTGATTCAAAACTTTGGCAAAGTAGCAGGGTATAAAATTAACCCCCCAAAATCAATGGCTGTGCTGTATGCCAACAATGAGAAAAGTGTGGCTGAAATTAGGAAAGCAACTCCATTAGTAATAGCCCCACAAAAAATAAAATTCCTAGGAATTAACTTAACCAAAGAAGTGAAGGACTTCAATGATGAAAACCCTGAAACCTTGAAAAAGGAAATCAAAACAGAACTTAGAAAATGGCCAATCCTCCCCTGCTCCTGGATTGGAAAGATTAACATTGTGAAAATGGCAATACTTCCCAAGGCTCTGTACAAATGCAATGCGATACCTATCAAAATTCCTAACTCATTTTTCAAGGAAATAGAAGAGGCAATCCAAAAATTCATATGGAACAATAAAACACCCCGAATAGCAAAAACACTCCTCAACGGAAAGAACACTGCTGGAGGAATATCAGTACCAAATTTCAAACTCTACTATAAAGCCATAGTAATCAAAACATCTTGCTACTGGCATAAGAACAGACCCCAAGACCAATGGAATAGAATTGAAAACCCAGAAATGAACCTACAGACCTAGAGACAACTAATCTTTGATAAGGGAGCTAAAATAATAGAATGGAAGAAAGACAGCCTCTTCAGTAAATGGTGCTAACAAAATTGGTTAACTACTTGTAGAAAACTAAAGCTAGATCCTTATGTATCACCCTGCACCAGAATCAATTTCAATTCCAAATGGATCAACAACCTCAGAGTCAAAGCAGACACTGAAAACATTACAGGATGGAGTAGAAGAAACCCTAGGTCTCCTTGGCTCAGGCCGAAATTTTCTTAATAGAGACCCAGAAACACAACAAATCAAAAAAGTTTGGACAAATGGGATTGCATGAAGTTGCAGAGCTTCTCCATGGCAAAGGACATAGCTAGCAAGATCAATAGAAAGCCGACGGATTGGGAGAAGATATTCACTAGCCATACAATAGACAAGGGTCTCATATCTAAAATATACTTGGAACTCAAAAAATTAAATCCCTCAACAACAAATCCTCAAAGAAACAACTGCCTAATAAATAAATGGGCTAAAGACTTAAAGAGAAACTTCTCTGAGGAAGAAAGAAGAATGGCCAATAGACACATGAAGAAATGCTCAACCTCCCAAGCCATAAAAGAAATGCAAACAAAAACAATATTGAGATACCACCTCACACCAGTTAGAATGGCAAAAATCAAGAACTCTAACAACAACTGATGCTGGAGGGAATATGGACAGAAGGGAACCTTACTTCATTGTTGGTGGGAGTGTAAACTTGTTCACCACTTTGAAAAGCACTATGGAGGTTCCTCAAAAGACTTCACATAGAGCTCCCCTATGACCCAGCAATCCCACTTTTCGGCATTTACCCAAATGTTTACAAAAAAGATCACACTAAAGCTACCAGCACAACTATGTTTATTGCAGCATTATTTACCATAGCTAAGATCTGGAACCAACCCAGATGCCCCTCAGTAGATGAATGGATCAAGAAAATGTGGTATATATACACAATGGAATTCTATGCCTCCATCAGAAAGAATGGCATTTCCCCATTTGTTAGGAAATGGAAAGGCTTGGAAAAAATTATATTAAGTGAAGTAAGCCAAGCCCAAAGAAACATAGGTCCCATGATTTCCCTTATTTGAAATATCTAGTATATGTATGAGTCAAGCAGAAAAAGTCAGATAATATGAAGTTAGGAAAATGAACCCTTAGATATGTATTTAAATGTTTTTATTCTTTCATGCATTTGTTTCTAACGCATTTATGATTGTTTCTTTGTTGTTTTTATGTCCCTCCCCCACAGTATAACTCCTGCTCTCACTATATTTGATGTCCGTATCGTTTGTGGAGGAAATGGGGAAAAACAAGTCATTTAAGGATACAGGTGGAACCGTTGCAACAATGAGAAGTACAAGTTGTCATGTCGAAAACTAACTTTACAACTTTGGTGCATGGGGGTAGAATTGGGTCGGGGGGTGAGGGGATGCTGGGAAGAGATGTGTAGGGTAAACAAAGGAGGAGGCTGCAAAGCTTAATAAGAAATGTACTTATTATCTTTCCCATGTAATTGTAACCCTCTGTACAGTATGTTCACAAAAAATAAAAAAATAAATAAAATAAAGTATGTTATACTCTTCAACTGCTTTGTTAGGTAGCAATTCCTTTGTACAATGACTTAAAGCTTCAATATGGCAAAGTACATAGCTAGCAAGATAAATAGAAAAAAAATCGTGAGACTATTATCCCAAATTAATCAGGAAAAAGACAAAAGTAGAGGTGTGGTTCAAGTGGTAAAATGTCAAACTTGACACGACAAAAGCCAATCTCTTTCTTGAGAGTACCTGGATTCAAAACCCAATACCAGCACAATTAAAAAGAAAACCTTCAGAATTTGGGTGGTGGCTCACATCTCTAATCATAGCTACTCAGGTAGCTGACCTCTGAGGACTGAGATTTGAAACTAGCTGGGCAGACAAGTCCTCATGAGATTCTTATCTCCAATTAGACACTGAAAACTGGAACTGGGGTTGTGGCTCAAGTGGTAAGACACTCAGCCTCTATGGTCAAGCCCCAAAACAAACAAAAACAAATCTTCAAAAAATTTAAGATGACTCTATCTACCATTAAGCCTGACTTAAATTTATGTGGTCGATGAAGAATTACACTAATAACATAGTTAATAACAAGAATCTAGATTTTCTCCATAAGTATAGTTGCAATAAAGTTTTAGATGGAGAGAAGAGTTTTTTCCAGACTTGTCTGCCCAGGATGGATTTGAACCACGATCCTGACATCACAGTCTTCTCAGTAATTAGGATGCTAGGCAAACCACCGTTACCCATCTTCAATTTCTTTTTATGTGTAAGAAAAGCTTGCCCTGAGTTTTCCCCCTCCAATCTGCCCTGCCAGATATTAAAGACAAGATATTCCTCAGCAGTTGCTGGCAAAGGAATGGAATTACAATGAATGATGTAAGATTAATGAAGGTTGAGGCTAGAAGGGACCCCGTTTCCCCTGTGGAACACAGTTACCTGATGCCTGAGCAAAATCCAAAATGTAAGAGAAAGTGATGTCTGTTAGATGGGGCAGCCATCAATGTGTAGGAAAGATTTCCTGAAGGAAACCCACCTGTTCTGAGCTCCAGGCCTTAAATGAATGTTGGAAATGACAAACAAAACCATCCTAATCACCAACCTCAACATGCCCAAGATGAAACTCATGTCCCTTACCAGTGTTGTATTTAGTTGTCAAAAGCATTCGCATTTCAGATGCCCGCGCCAGCAAAAGAATCGTCACATCAGCTTAATCATCCATACCATGCACAGTCCCAAGTCCTGCTGATGTAGTCACTCTTACTTATATCCACTGCTACCATCCTAAGTCCAAGTGACCTCATCAGTTCTTCCCTGGATAATCCCCTCCAGTTTCTTCACAGCAGAGCTAGAGTGGCCCTTTCTAATGTAAATTGCTTGTGTTTAAGGCACTGCTCCTGGAATGAAGACTAAAATTAGGTCTTTATCTAATCCTTCTCATCCCAGTCACACTGCTTTTCATTGAGTTTAATAAGGTTAGCACTCCATCCCACCTCAAGACGTCCTCATCTGCCCCTTGTCGCCTTTCCCTTTCACCTTAACTTTCATTTTCAAAGGAAAGCTTTCCCACTCATCCTCATGGTCAGACCCTTGCACTAAGAATCACATCCTCATGGTCAGATTCTTGCACTAGAAGCCATGTTCTCATGGTCAGACCCTTGTACTAGGAGTCACGCCCTCATGACTAGATGCTTGCACTTGGAGTCACGTCCTCATGGTTACATTTTGCACTAGGAGTCACATTCTCATGGTCAGACCCTTACACTAGAAGTCACATCCTCATGGTCGGACCTTTGCACTGGGAGTCACACCCTCGTGGTCAGATCCTTGCACTGGGAGTCACGTCCTCTTGGTTAGATCCTTGCACTGGGAGTCTCGTCCTCATGGCCATTTCCTTGCACTAGGAGTCACATCTTCAGGGTAGACCCTTGGACTGGGAGTTAGAAAGGATTATGTCTTTCTTTTTTCTCAGTATGCAGACTAAGGTCTAAGGTCCATAACAAGAAGCAGCTGGTGCTTCCTCAACAACACACTAAATGCTAAGTTCATGGCTGTTGAATGGCTAAGTGAATGTGTAACCTTCACAGAAGTGAGGCAGACACGGAAAGTGCCCCAAGCTCCATGGATTACAGGATGGCCAAGACTGACACCTTGGTCAGCAGGCAGTGCAAGTCACCTGTGACCATCTGTGGTGGTTTTGCACCTGGCCCCGCCCCTCCAGAACAGGCCGGGGGTGGGGCGTGGAGGTCAAGTGAAGTAACAGCCGCCAGCCTGTGATTGGGTTCTCTGGCGCGCCTGTTGGGGAAGGGGCGTGTCTCTGCACACTGATTGGCTGTCTCACAGTGGTTGGGTGGGCAGCGGTTGAGGCAGCTCAGGAGCAGGCGCTTGGAGGGACTGGACAGGGTCCAGCAGAGAGGGAGGAGGCAGGCGGCATGGGTCCTTAACACAGGATGCGCTGAGCATTGCTTGAGTGGGCTGCCTGTGGCGGCCCGCAGTGACCGAAGCAGGATAAGGGCGCCCTTGTGCCCTATGGCCACCACCATGGCTGCGATGCAGAAAAGCTTTAACTGGGTCATGGCCAGCTGCTTTCTCCAGCTGCTGGAAGGTGAGTCTGACCCGTTCCACATCCTGTGAGAGGCCAATGGCTGGCACCAGCAGTTGCAGTTGCACAGCTGCAAGCAATACAAGGCCGCCATGGCAGCTGCGGCCCCGATGGAGCCCTTCAAGAACTTAGGTTCCCAGATCTGAAGCTGGCGGTGGTGGCAGGGAGTCTCAGAAGAAACTCAAGAGCCTCCCGATTCCCGGTGAGCCTTGGCAGGACAGCCCAGGCAGGGCCCACCAGGTGCACGGGTAGGAGAAGAGAAGAAGGGTGCGGGGTGCAGAACAGCTGCCTGGACCCTCGACTTGAGACTTAGGTGCTGTGTGCATTGAGGGCGGGCGCCCTGGAGGCATCTCATGGGCCAAGAGTGCTCTTGGCCACGAAGGTGGGAGCCCATGAAAGGGGGAGCCCAGGTGGTGTCCCAGTTGGCCACTGAGTGTGACAAAATTGGGGTGCCACGGGGCCAGCAAGCAAGTCTGGAGCGGGCTGGCACTGCCGCCACCGCTGGCCCAGCCCATTCACTGTGAGCACACGGTGAGGAAGGTGACAGGCATGAAAGGAAGGGGTCAACCTGTGGGGGGGGGCACAGAGGATGGGTTGGGGTTGCCTTTCTCTAACTGCCACTGGGCTGGTTGCACTTGCATCCCTGAATCACCCTTGACTTTTCTAAGCCAGGCATTCCTAACCCTGACACCTCCAAGCTTCTAGATGTTTCCTGCCTCATTAGATCATTGCCTGGTGCAGGAAGAGAAAGGGCACCTCAAAAAACATTTCCACCTGACCCTCCCTGGCCTGAAATATCTGCACCTGCCTCCTACTTCCTCCCTGAGTGCTGAGTGAGGTATGTGGTTTTCATTAGGTGAGGTGAATGGTTGTCTGATTATTGAGGTTAGCTGTATGATTGTCACTGTTCTGGGTGTTGAGGTTAGATGTGTAGTTGTAACTGTTCTGAGTGTTGAGTTTAGGTGTGTGGTTGTCACTGTTCTGAGTACTGAGGTTATGTGTGTGGTTGACACGGTTCTGACTGTTCTGAGTACCAAGGTTAGGTGTATAGTTGTCACTGTTCTGAGTACTGAGGTTAGGTGTGTGGTTGTCACTTTTCTGAGAAATGAGGTTTGGTGTGTAGTTGTCACTGTTCGGAGTACTGAGGTTAGATGGGTAGTTGTCACTATTCTGAGTGTTGAGTTTAAGTGTGTAGTTGTTAGTGTTCTGTCTGAGGTGAGGTGGGTAGTTATCACTGGTCTGAGTAGAGCTTTGGTGTGCACTGTTCTGAATATTTAGGTTATGTGTGTAGTTGTCACTTTTATGAGTATTGAGGTTAGGTATGTAGTTGTCACTATTCTGATGACTGAAGTTATTTGTGCACTTGTTGCTTTTGTGTGTATTTAGGTTAGGCCTGTGGTTGTCACAGTTCTGAGTGTTGAGTTTAGGTGTATAGCTGTCACCATTCTGAGTAGTGAGGTTAGGTGTGGAGTTGTCATTGTTCTGACTGTTCGGAGATTGATGTTAGGTGTAGAGTTGTCACTTTTCTGAGTTTTGAGGTTAGGTGTGTGGTTGTCACTGTTCTGAGTGTTTGAGGTATGAAGTTGTCACTGATCTCAGTATTGCAGTTAGGTGTGCTATTGTCACTGTTCTTAGTATTGATGTTAGGTGTATAGTTGTCACTGTTCAGAGTACTGGGGTTAGGGGTGTAGTTGTCACTGTTCTGAGTGTTGAAATGAGATGTGTAGTTGCTGCTGTTTTGAGTAGTGAGTTCATGTGAGTGAGTTCATGTGTGTACTTCTCACTTCTGAGTATTGAGGTTTGGTGTGCTGTTGTCAGTGTTCTGAGTATTGAAGTTAGGAGTGTGGTTGTCACTTCTGAGTACTGAGGTTAGGTGTGTAGTTTTCACTGTTCTGAGGATTGAGATTAGGTGTGTAGTTTTCACTGTTCAGAGTACTAGGATAAGTTGTGCAATTGTTACTTTTCTGAGTATTGAGATTAGGTGTGTAGCTGTCTCTGTTCTGAGTTATTAGGTGGTTAGGTGTGTAGTTGTCACTGTTCTGAGTGTTGGGGTTAGGTGTGCTGTCATCACTGTTCTGAGTATTGAGGTTAGGTGTGTGGTTGGCACTTTTCTGAGTAGTGAGATTAGGTATGCATTTGTCACTGTTTTGACTGTTCTGAGTATTGATGTTAACTGCAGTTCTCACTGTTTTGATTACTGAGGTTAGATGTGTAGTTGTCACATTTCTGAATGTTGAGTTTAGGTGTGTAGTTGTCACTATTGTGAGTACTGAGATTATGTGTGTAGTTTTCACTGTTCTGAGTGTTGAGGTTTGGTGTGCTGTATTGTTTTCTGAGTATTGTTGTTTTGAGTGTGGTTGTCACTTTTCTGAGTATTGACGTTAGGTGTGCAGTTGTCACTGTTCTGAGTACTGAGGTTAAGTGTGTAGTTGTCAATGTTCTGAGTAGTGATCTTAGGTGTGTAGTTGTTATCATTAGCAGAGCTTGTTGGTCTATTCCTGGCTTGGTCAAGACTCACTCATCCACTGCTTCTGGGCAACAGAGGCTAACGCCTGTTCTCCTAGGTCCTCAGGAGGCAAAGATGGAAACAAGGGTCAAAGAGAGCCTGGCAGGAAAGTCCAGGAGACTCTTACCTCCTGTTAACCACAGTGGGGCTGCAGTTCAGTGGTGGAGTGCCAACACTGAGCCAGAAGTCTTGAGGGACAGTGCTCAGGCCTGAGCAGGCACAGGCATGCACAAAAACATATGCATGTGTGCTGACACACACACGAAGTGTGAGTTCCACTCTGTTTGAAAATTTTATGTGCAAGCACCTTGAATTGTGCAAATTGTGACTATACATTTATCTGTGTGAAGATTTGTTGCTTGAGAATCAGAAGTCTGTAAAATAAAGATGCTGAAAACCAAATGCTATTCAGTATGTCAATAAGTCTGACCTTACTTAATCAAATGAGATAATGAAATTTTTAACTTACTGTTTTCTCAAATAAGATAAATACAAAATTAAATGGGGCAAGGCTTCTCCATTGAGTTACTTATCTATGTAGTTTTGGCTGTAATAGTGTGATCTGATGGCCTCACCAATTTTTAGATATAGCGATCTCCCTATGCTTCCTGCGTCGCTGAAATTAGAAGTGTGTGTCATCATAAAACTTCATGTCTAGCTTCATTTTTTTAAAACAAATGAAAATGTTGTGTCCTTTAGAAGAGTGTGACACTGCAGCTAGTACTGGTAATAAGCTGACTTTTCACTGTTTTCCATTTTAAAATATATTTTTGTCATTTTTTTCTTAACGTATTGAGGATCAAACTTGGGGCATGAAGAAACCCAGGCCAAAGGACTTTAACAATGAACTACAGTCCTACCCTGTGGTGGAAATTTTAAACATGTATGACATTGAATGAAGAACCTTTATTTTTCCTGCTGTCTGCACTGTGAATTTATATGCACAAATTTAATTACATAAACGCATAGTGCTGTTTTTTTTTTCAAAACTTAAGTGATATAACCTGGGATGCAGTATACTTCCTACCTGACAATGTAATCTAGTGCACTTACTAACTTTTCTCTCCATTTAGAGTCTAGGCAATCTGGCTTTGAGATCTTTATTTAAAAATCTTGAGGTAATTTTATAGTTAGAATATCATTGTCGTTCTTTTTCAAGTGCATTATAGCAGAAAGCACCTCATTAATTTCCATTTATGTAGTTACTGTACTAAATTTATGTGTAATGAGTGTTACAGATCTATACAAATTTCTGGAAGCCCTGTTATGAAGGTCTGTGCTTTTCTCTACTCAAACATTTTATTTATTTATTTTTAATTGTGAAAAAACATACAGAGGGGTTACAATTACATGGGCGAGATAATGAGTACATTTCTTATCAAGCATTGTTGCCTCCTCTTTTGTTTCCTCTTCCCATCCCTTCCCCTTTGCACTCCCACACCTACCCTGGCCAAAGTTGTAAAGTTCATTTTTCTACATAATGTTTTGTACATCTCATTTTTGCAATGGATCCACCTATATGCCTATTTAAACAATTGGATTTTTCCCTTCCCCTTTACAAATTATACCAACATCAAATACAGTGAAAGCAGACGTTCAGCCATAGGGAAGGGACATACAAAGCAACCAATAAGTCATCTTAGAAATATGTTAGAAACAATCACAGGAAAGGAAAAAAAAACATTTGAATCCTTATCTTGGGGTTCCAACCCAGATGCCCCTCAGTAGTTGAATGGATCAAGAAAATGTGGTATATATACACAATGGAATTCTATGCCTCCGTCAGAAGAATGGCATTGCCCTATTTGTTAGGAAATGGAAAGATGGCAAAAATCATATTAAGTGAAGTAAGCCAGGTCCAAAGAAACATAGGTCCCATGGCTTCCCTTATTTGCAATAGTATATATCTGAGACAAACAGAAAATGGCAGACAAGTTGATGTTAGGCAAAATGAAACATTTAAATTTAGACTGAAGATTCAGTGAATGCTTAGCATAGAGACATGTAGAGCACTTTGGAATACACTTTTTGACATACACCAGAAACATTAATCTTCCAGAATGTGGGAATTAGATGCTTGCCCTGTGGAAATGTAGGTTTTAATGTACTAAACTGTCGAAAGCTGTACAGAAACCTCCCAGTGGCCCTTTGCTCAGTATATTCTCGAACCATCACAGCCTATTTCATCTTGTTTTCTTCAGCTTTCTTCAGAGCCTAAGAAATCCTTTGAGCCAAAATGGAACTCTTTTATGGGAACTCTTGCTGGAAATTTTACTGTATTCTTTTCCTTCTCTAGGCTTGAGTTTAGATCAGTGATCAAATGCTAATGAAAGCCTTTTATTGGAAAGGACTGGTGAACTGAAAGCTGCTGTTCCAGTATGGAGAAGCAAGGTGGGTTCAATTGTAGTCTTGACCTCTTACAACTGATTTCAGGGGAAAATGTCTGACACTATCAGCTTTGGTCTTTGGAGATTTCGAGGGAGAATGTAGTATTTGCAGGATATTGGTAACTATCCAAGTAAATAGCCAATTCTATTTAACACTTTTCAATTTACAAACAGAAATGATGGAAGTGACTTTACTATAAAGCAAGATTAATTGATATAGTTAAAATGAGGTAGCAGAAAGAAGGTAGAATAAGCACTGAAGTAATTTTGTAGTTGAATGGAGATAATATAATGGTAAAACACAAATGATTATGGTTTGCAAATAGAAAATCTAAAGCAAATCTTTTTATTTTTCAGTTTGCTAACTTTATTTATTTAGGTGCTAGTTCTAGGGCTTGAACTCATGGCCTGGGCTCTGGCCCTTAGCTTTTTGTTTTTGCTCATATCTAATGCTCTACCACTTGAAGCCACAGCTCCACTTCTGGCGTTCTTAGAGATAACATAACATTTTGCCCAGGTTGGCTTTTAACTGTGATCCTCAGATCCCATTCTTACAAGTAGTTAGGACTACAGGAATAAGCCACCAGTGCTCAGCTTCAACTTGTTATTTGTTTTGTTGTTGTTGTTTTTGTTGTTTTGGTTGTGGGGCTTGAACTCAGGGCCTGGATTTTGTCCCTGAGATCTTTTGCTCAAGCCTAGCACTCTACCGCTTTGAACCACAGTGCTAAATTCAGTTTTTCTGGCGGTCAATTGGAGATAAGAGCCTTATGGATTTCTGGCCAGGCTGGGTTTGAACCTCAATCTTCATATCCTGACCTTCTGAGTAGATTGGGTTTCAGGTGTGATCCACCAGTGCCTGGCTGAACTTTTTAGCAACTTAGTGACATTTTCCTCCTGATCTCAAATACCCCTTTTAATTTTGTTGATCTGATTTGTTTCTGCAGTAGAAGTAAAATATTCTATGAAAATATCATTAAGTGATGTAAGTTAGATTTAAGTATTTATAGATATTATAGGATATTAGAGCCATATCAGAGTGAACTTAAATCTCTTGCTCAATATTTGACACTCAAAAATATTTTATATCAAAGGTAATTACATAATTTTATGTTCATGATGTGCAAACAGGATTTTTATTTTAAGACCTGATAGTACTTATTTGTATTTATAAAGTTTAGTTAGGAAATTAAATTAATGAGACAAATGGAAAAATCCCTTTATTTTTTAATTTTGTATTTTTTTGCCAGTCCTGGGGCTTGAACTCAGGGTCTGGGCACTGTCTCTGAGCTGCTTTTGCTCAAAGCTGGTGTTCTATGACTGAGCCACAGTACCAATTCTGCCATTTTCTGTTTATGTGATACAGGGCATCTTGCATGGTAGATCACCACTAAGCCACATTCTCAGCTATATGCCTGTATTTTTAATGTGGATACATGAGAGAAATTCAATGAGATGTACACCCATTATTTGAATAAATTTTAAGATTTTCTATATGCACTATCAATGTGTTGTAATTACTAATCAGGAAAATCAAAGAAGTATAGTAAAAGCTATACATAATATTTGAGGAGCATTTTAAATCTTTTAAATGTAAGGGGGGAAAGAATTTTGGAAAACAGTTTAAGAAATGACAAATTTCACAATTTATTCACTAACTTATTAGATGGCTTAAAATATAGGATTTGATTGATCATTCTAATCCGTCAGAAGAGAAAAGACTAAAGAGTGGTAGCAATTTGGCCTTGTTTCACCTACATGCTGTATTCTCAAATGGACAAAAAGATGCCTTCTTGCGTATGTTGAAAATTGAGTTGAGGCCACACTAGAGACATATGGCAAATATATAAATCCCACCAAAGAGCAGGAAAGTATTTTTAAAATACAATTTTAAGTACAATCTAATATTGTACTTTAAAGTACAATCTAAGGTAATGGTATGTACTATTTTTCTGGATGAGGTTTAGAACTATGGTTTAATAAAGCTGCTTTTGAAATGTGAAATGTAGTTAGTTTATTAAAATGTGTTAATAGAGTTCACCTATAATTAACCAGTTGTGTTGCATGCCTATGATCTTAACACTCAGGAATTTTGACACAGAACAATTGTGAGTTCCGGGCTAGTCTCAAACATATGTAACAACCTTATTTCAAAACACAGCAACAACAAAAAGAAAGAAAAAGCTACCTATAATTATATGGTTTATCTTATACTCTCTAAAACATAAGTGAAGTCATAATAATAATAAGGTTTTATAAAAATGAATAAATTCTAGGAAATAACATCAGAAACTATCCCCCCTCCCCTGAAATTCCCAAGTTTATCCAATGTTTTTTCAACTGGTTTGTGGGAAAATGCTATAGAATTGTACCTAGTGCTGTCATGGATGTTGTGTTTTAGCCCTCTGCTTTGGTTTTCTGCTGGCAGGCCAGAAGTGGACTCCTAGAAGAGGGGAACAACAAGGCTGGAATGACAGCTGGGGAAAAGAGGTGATATTTAATAGAGCAGAGCAGAGATCCTATAGGGAATATGGATCATATGAGACCAAGATACAGGCCGACTTTACAGCTGAGAAGTTTTCAGATGAAATGTATGTACAACATTCCTCAACTGGGATGGTTGGGGAACTATAGGAGTTTTCAGAATAGCCATAAGCCTTTGTGACCTTTCCATATTATAGGTCTTAGGGATATTTTGATACTGTATGCAACAAGTCAGTATTATATTAGATGACACCTGAAAGATCTTCATGTATTTCTGAGATGACCTTATATCAAGATTCAGGACCAGTTGTATAATTAAAACTAAATTGGGGAGCTGGGTTCTGTTGGCTTATGCCTGTAATCCTAGCTACTCAAGAGGCTGAGATCTGAGGATCGTGGTTCAAAGGTAACCCCAAGAAGGAAAGTTCTTGAGACTCTTATCTCCAATTAACCACCAGAAAATAGGAAGTGGTGCTATGGCTCAAATGGTAGAGTGCTAGCCTTGAGTTGTAGAGCTGAGGGATAACACCCAGGCCCAGAGTTCAAATCCCATGAACAACAAAAATAAATAAATAATAAATTAACTGTGGGCATGGAAGGTACATGATTAGTAGAGCATTGGAAGAGCACTTTAGAATATACAAGGCCATAGGATCAATGTCTAATACCAGTGCAAAGGAAAAAAAAATTTTGTAAGTATGAGAAGCACTCGGTGCAGTGTTTCACACCAGTTAACATAGCTGTTTTGCAAGACACCACTTTAACTAAAAAATATAACTAATAAAACTAATAAAAACTAATAAAACTAATAAAAATATAACTAATAAAAATAAAAAGCTGAGTGTCGGGGTACATGCCTGTCAGCTATGTGGAAAGCATAAATATGGGGTCCAGGCTGGCCTAAACAAATGGAAGAATACAAAAGTAAGTAAATAGCTGGACTCTAGTAGCTCACATCTGTAGTACTAGCTACTGAGAAGGCTAAGATCTGAGGATCACAGTTTGAAGTCAGCCCATGCAGTAAAATCCATAATATTTTCTCTCCAATTAGCCATATTAGAAGTATGGTGTAATACAGTAGCAGCTATAAACAAAAATTAGGTAAGTAAAAGCTCAAAGTCCTGAGTGTAAGCACCAATACTGACACCAGAAAAAATAAACAAGTAAATAATCAAAAGGAACTGGACTCATGGTTCAAGTAGACTGCCTTTGTAACAAGCATATAGCCCTTAACTCAAGCCCCAGTACAGCAAAACAAAACAAAACCAAAACATATAAATATATTGGATTCTTTAAAATTTTACTTTGAAGTTTTACACTATGGAGCTAATTTAGAATAGGGATATAATTAGTGTTTTGATTTAGCATTGTGAATTGAGACTTTAAAACAGATTCTTAATTCTATTATCAGCTAAGTAGGCAATCATGAGACATGTGAAGAACAGTCTAATATGTTTCAAGATACCAATCTCTGGAAAGTTCTCTGGTGTGAAGTAATGGGTAAGGCTGGCACATTCTACCATGTCTCCTGAGTCAGATCAAAGCCTTCTACAAATGTAGTTATTTGTCTTATGCCTCCTGTTAGCAAGACAGTTCTTTGCTCAGGGAGTCAAGTTTCTCAAAGTGTTTTGACTTCCTACCTACCAAATTCCTTTAGGACCCTGTCCTAAACAAAGTCTTAGCCAAAGAACATGACTTTGTAAGGCTGGAGTAAGGAACCTTTTTCCATCAAGGGCTATTTGGATATTTATAACCTGTGGTGTACCAAATGATTTTTCAGGCCTTATATGGTCCGTGGGTCAAGTGTACCTCATGCCTGCTAGAGTCGATAAGATATAAGTAAATAAAGTACATTTAGCAGAGATCAGCTCATCCGAATTGGTGTGCATATGGTGACTATCTAGAAGGGACACAGAAAAAGCAATCCATAACCTGGTGGATCTGCCACAATGTTGTAGAAAATCTGGAAAACCTCACCTTATTTTTTTTATATTTTTGGTGATTATTTCAAATTTTCTCTGTAATGGCCACTTATATATGAAAAGCTTCTTGGATCATAACTAAATTTTTGAAAGGTTTATGTATTTGTTTTCTCTATTCAGACTTTTATTCTATGGAGAAAAGGAAATTTTTGTTCAAATGCAGAAACTGACGTTACCATCATTTTAAAAATGTATTGAAGTTTAAAAAGTATAATTGAGCATGTCAGATTTTCTTTTTCATAAGTAAGTATGGTAGCCTTAAAAGATACATTTTTGTGAAGTGAAATAACAGGTAATGGTAGGAGAAAAGGGATATGAGACAATGAAGTGATTTTTCTTTATTTTAAAATAATTTGGATTTATAAAAACATGGCAAGAATTAAATAAAATATTCTCTTATACTCTTCATCTGGATTCCCTAAATATCAGCTTCTTAACATGTTTCCTCTATCATTCTCTCCTTTTCTACCTACATACTTTTCTCTTTGTCATTTAAAAGTAAGATGTGTGAATGTTCCTTTATCCTTATATACTTTATGTATTTGCCAAAAACCATGACAGAATTATTAAACTCATTGTTATTGATATAGCACTGTTATCTGATTCTTTAAATTAATTAATTTGTATTCAAATTTCATGTTCTACAGTCTTTAATCTGGAATAGAGTGTAGACCAGTTATTTTTGTAGCATACAACATGGTTTGTGTTTGTCTGATTATTTTTTCCTGGAGGAACACTGCCATTTACTTTTGGTAGGAGCACCAGAAGTTGTGTCCTCTCAATGGGTCATGTGAGAAATATGTAGGGAAGTGTCACTTTTTTTTTCTTTTCTTGGGCCTTGAACTTGATCTGGGCACAGATGTTAAAACAAAAAGTTTCAGCACAGATGAAGAAATAGAAACAAAACTAGAAAGATATCCAACTGATTGGGAAAAAATACTTACCAGCAATAAATCTAAGAAAGGCCTAATATCCATTATATACAGGAAGCTCAAGAAACGAACCCCTCCCAAATCAAACCAAATATTAAATAGGAAAGCAGCTAAAGAGAAACTTCTCAGAAGAAGAGATAAAAATGGCAAAGAAACACATGAAATATTCATCATTCCTGGCCATAAAGGAAATGCAAATAAAAACAACACTGAGATACCACCAGTCAGAATGGCCCACATCCTAATATGAGCCAACGACAAATGCTGGAGGGGATATGGAGAAAGAGGAACCCTACTGCATTGCTGATGGGAATGTACACTAATACAACCACTTTGGAAAGCAGTCTGGAGGGTCCTTAGAAAGCTAAATATAAACCTCCCATATGATCCAGCCATATTACTCCTAGGCATCTCACCTGAGCATCAGGAACCAGGAAACAAGGACACATGCACCTCCATGTTTATCGCAGCACTGTTCATAATAGCTAAGATATGGAAACAAACAGATGCCTCATTGCAAATGAATGGATCAAAAAATTGTAGTACCTATATACAATGAAATATGTAGCCATTAGAAAGGATGAAATAATGGCATTCACAGGGAAATGGATAGAATTAGAACAAATCATTTTGAGCAAGGTGAGCCAAGATAAGAGAGACAAATGGCACATGGTTTCCTAATATGTGCATGTTAAATCCAAAATGCAAGGAGTTTTGACAAAATAAACAGGATTCAAGAAACAAAGGACTTCTACTTAATTTGTCATATCATTTCTAAATGACTTCAGGTTCTCAATCTTAGATAGATAGATAGATACCATATATATGTATCATATATATGTGCACATCTGAGGGAAGCTAGCAGGACACAGAATCAGAGGGAAATGGGTAACTATATAACAGAGGGGCCCATCAGCTACATTGCACATTCAATGAAAATGAACTAAGGAACTCAAGGGCAGCAATGGGAGGGAAAGAATACGAGGGAAAGAGGGAGCTGCTTACACTAAACAAAAGGAAAGAAAGGTACATATCACCCGATTTGGAAGAAATAGTTGTATTGTCAAAGCTTATAGAATTCACAAACTGTATAGACCATGATAATGACAATTTGCCTTGTAAAGTTTAAAATTTGTATATGACTTTAAGTATTACTATCCCACATACTGTGAAATTTGTGAATTATGTAATCACTGAATCTCAATAAAATTATTTAAAAAGTACTACCCTTTAGACTATATTCTAATAATTCATAATGTGCTATGATTTTTTCTTTTTTACTTTTTTTGGGGGTGGTCTGGTCGTGGGGCCTGAACCCTGGGCCTGGGCACTCTCCCTCAGCTCTTCAGCTCAAGGCTAGCGCTCTAGCACTTGAGCCACAGCACCACTTCCAGGTTTTTTTTTTGCTTATGTGGGGCTGAGGAATCTAACCCAGGGCCTCAGGCATGCAAAGCAAGTGCACTACCACTGAGCCACCTTCCCAGCCCATAACTTTTTTTTGTTGTGGAGCTTGAACTCTGGGCCTGGGTGCTATCCCTCAGCTCTTCACTCAAGGCTAGCACTCTACCAGTTGAGCCACAGTGCCACTTCCAGTTTTCAGTGGTTTACTGGAGATAAGAGTCTCACAGACTTTCTTGCCTGGGATGCCTTTGAACCACACTCCTCAGATCTCAGCCTCCTTAGAAGCTAGGATTACAGGCCTGAGTCACCAGTGCCCACCTTCTAGGTGATAACTTTTTAAAACAAGTTTGTTCTGTTGCATTTAGATTTGAAACAGCTTTTTATATTAGCTTATGATTTGTGACAGATGTCTACATACCTGCTGATGCCCTAAGAAGTATATTGCCTAGCATATTTATGTATGTCTCAATAGGCTTTCTATATTCCCACATATTTTATACTTTTTGGAGACCTTTCAGAGTTCTTTTAGCTTCTTGGTATTGCATCTTACTTTATAGTCATTTGTAGATGTGGGTTGCAGCTCCAAGAGAATTTTCTCCTGTATCTTGCTCCTGTTAGACATTTCTCTATGGTTTCATTAAACTTTAGATCTTTGCCAATTCTGCTAGTTAGAATAGGTATGTATTTGGTTTTACAGGGGTGTTGGCCTTCATAGTGTCTGCTGAGCAAGTGGTAGGATATAGTGTAGGGTAAGGCATGATGTAGAGCAAGGAACTGTGCAAGACCACCTTACCATAAATTAGAAACTTGATGCATCTGTACTTCTATTTTTCTTCTTTTAAACAGTCTAAGTTTTTTATGTAATCTTGTTTTTATTTGTTGTTAGTATTATTCCAGATACAGAGAGTTCCAGGGTGACCTAGAGTTCGCTGTGGCGCAGGCTGGCCTCTAAATTGTGAGCCTGCTACTGAAACCTCCTGAATGCTAGCATTACAGACATGTGCAACTATGCCAAGCAGAACTACTTTTCCTTGAGTATCTGTTCTAAAAGACAAATGTACAAAATAATGATGCCAAATGTAACATTAGATTTACTACCATTCTCTTCTATAGGACCTTAAGAGAAACTTTTAGAGTGGTTGCTCAATCTGGAATTCCATAGTCTAAATGATCTTTTTTTTTTACTTCAATTGTATGTATGTATATATGTATACATATTTACACAGATACACATAATATTTAAATATATGTATGAAGAAGTGGCTGTGCCACTTGTGGGGCTTCCAGGAGTGGTTTTAGAAAGTCGTGTCCCATAGCATTCATTATGGGTTTGTGTGTGACAAGAATTTAGGTGGTGATAGTTAATAAATAAGTCTTAGAGTAAGACATTTTAGTGTGTGCAGGATCTGGGGCTTGAACCTAGAGCCTGGGTGTTGACCCTGAGCTTTTGTGCTGAAGGCTAGCACTCTACGACTTGAGCCTTGTCTTCTTCTGGTTTTTTGGAGATAAGAGTCTCACTGATATTCCTGCCCAGCCTGGCTTTGAACCATAATCCTCAGATCTCAGCCTCCTAAGTAGCTAGGATTACCAGCAAAAGCCACCAGCACCAGGTAAGACTCACTTTTTGTGGTTTTGGTTGTGATTGTTGTTAATTGTTTCTGTAGTTTTCAGAGCTGAAGTCTGAACTTAAATCCTTGCACTTGCCAGACAAATTATCTTCCACTGAGCTAAGTCCCCAGCCCCTCCTGTTGTTTTTAATCAACTGGTGAGCAGTCAGTGCTGTCATGTGAACTTTGGATCCTTGAGGAAATGAAGACAAAGAGATGTGCAGTGCATCCCTTGCTCATGCCAAAAAACACTGGCAGGAGTGATTGGAATGAAGGACAGACTCACATGTCTGAGTAGTTATGACAGTTTGGATTTTCCTAGGTCTGGCACCAGTGTAATTGACATCATTTAAAAAGCATAGTATTTTGATAAAAGCATAATAGACAGCCACACATTAGTTTTCAATAATACTGCCTTAGAGTTTATACTGTTGAGAGCAGGTAATTGTATGTTATTAGGTAACATTTGGTGAAACTCTGATCACTGTTAGGGATTTGCATTCAGTGTGAAGCCTTAGTACAATTGAGCTGGGTCCTAAAAGCCTTGAAATGTTCAACAGCAATTTTGGAGCAAAGTCACACAAATAGGCATGCTTTTCTCTAGGATAACTGAAGTCAAAGTATAGACACAGTGTCTAGAGTTGTTGTTTTTTAAATTAACTCAACATTGTCAGTTTGCTTTCAGCAGAACATTATTTGCAAAACAAATTGTTGCTCCTCTTGAAAGTAGCTTTGTAGATTTTATCACATGGCTTAATAAGCTGGGAGTACAACATGAGTTTTATATTTATTCATAAAATAATTTGGGTCAACACAAAGGGTATATCTGTTATTTTTCCTCTCTGTAAAAATCAGTTCACTTCTCAATTTAACAAATGATGATTTTTATAGTCTCAGGTGTTTGTATTTCCCTTTTTCTCTTTCGCCATAAATTTTTAGTCATTAATTGTCAAACAGTACAAACTGTAAGCCTCTATGGTTTAGTTGTGTGAGTGTGTGCCAGTCCTGGAGCTTGGGCTCTCAGCATGGGCTCTATGCCCTAGGCTTTTGTGCTTAAGGTTAGTACTCTACTGTTGGAAGCAAGCCACGGTTCCACTTCTAGCTTTTTTGGTAGTTAGAGATAAGAGTCTCATGGACTTTCCTTTTTGGGCTGGCTTTGAACCACAGCCCTCAATCTCAGCCTCCTTAGTAGTTAGGATTGCAGGAACAAGCCATTGATGACTCTTTTTGTGTTTCAATCTTGGTTTGTTTCATGGCATGAGGACAAATAACTTAGTATTGCCATTCTGCTAGACTTTGGAACTACTGGGTGCTTAAAAATCAAGTGCCCCACTGGGGTCTGGCTGAAGGGTAGATGTGAGCATTTATGAAGAGGGCTCTACCAGGCATTTGTCCTTCCACACATCAAGTACATGGTTTCCCTTATTTGTAATAACTAGTAAATGTCTTAGACAAGCAGAAATGGTCAGATAAGTTGATGTTAGGTGAAATAAACCTCAAATGGTTTTTCTTTCTTGCAATTGTTTCTAACATATTTATGAGATGAATTTTTTTTTAAAAAAGATATTGTTTAAAGCCAGGTATCAATGACACATACCTGTAACCCTAACTACTCAGGAGGCTGTAGTTAAACTCTGAGTTCAGGCCCTGAGACCAGCAAAATAAGAAAAAGAAAAGTATCTTGTTCATAAAGTAACTGTTTTTAATAAGAGAACAGATCTGTAGCCAACTGAAATTTTACAAATGAGCCAAAAGACACACACTTGAGAAAAGCCTCTCCAACAAATGGTGTTGGGAAATGGGTCATCTACTTTAGGATAATGAAAACAGACGTTTTGTCATTTCCTTTTCTTTGGGGGGGGTCCGGTCATGGGCCTGAACTCTGGGCCTGGGCACTGTCCCTCGGCTCTTTATCTCAAGGCTAGCATTCTGCCACTTGAGCCACACTGCCACTTCCATCTTTTTCTGCTTATGTAGTGCGGAGGAATCAAACCCAGGGCCTCATGCATGCAAGACAAGGGCTCTACCATTGAGGCACCTTCCCAAACCCCTTTTGTCACTTTCTTAAAAAAAATAAAAACCAAGAGCAACAAAGAACTCAAAATGAGAAGTTTTAAGTTTACTACAGAAAAATATAAGATAACTTCTAAAATTTAAAGACTCAGGCAATTATTTTCTGAATCGGACTCCAGAGAATGGAAACAAACATGGTTAAATGGGACAGTATCAAATTAGAGTTTTTTCACAGCAAAAGAAGTGACCAGAATCAAAGGACAACCCAAAGAATGAAGAAAAATCTTTGCCAGCTATTTAACAAATAAAAGATTGATATCGATCCTATATAAAGGACTCAAATTAGACAGAAAAAAAACCAGAAATAATCTATTTCCATAGTTTTCAGAAGAAGAAAGAGATGGCTAAATAAAGTCATGAGGAAATGTTCAACAGCCAAGCTATAATAAAGAACATGCAAATTAAAACTGCAATAAGATTAAATCTACTTCAGTTAGAATGACAACCACCAAGAAAATGTGGCAAGATGAATTAGAAAACGAATGTTTACACTTTTGGTGGGAATTTAAACTATTGCAACTACTATGGATATCAGTCTAAAAATAGACCCTTACAGAGACTCCACTATACAAATATGAGGCATATGTCAGTAGAATAAATCAATATACCAGAAATACGTCAGCATAACATGTTTATAACAGCACTGTGCACAATAGTCAAATGATGGAATCAGACACCTGGAATCTTCTTAAAGTGATAAAGAAGAAGTAGTATAGATGTACCATGGAATGTTACACAGCCATGAAGGAAAATGAAATCATATCGCTCTCAGAAAATTGGATGTAATAGAAGACATCATAATGAACCAAACCAAAAAATAAAAATTAAAAAACAAAACAAGATACGTGCTTTTTCTCCTATGTAGAAGCTAGGCCTAAAAAGCATACATACTCATAGACATGATTTACTTTTGTGTATATGGGAAGATTTACAAACTGAATCTACAGGAGAGTTTAAGAGGAGAAGGGGAAGGACAAAAGAGAGTGAATAATTTTGAGATACATTATAACTATATATGAAAATAACATGAGAATTTTTAATCAATAGTAAGTTGGGGGAGAGAGAGGGGCTTGGGCGGAGAACTAGGAAGAGGGTTGGCTAACTAAGGGGAAAGAGAATGAATATGGTTAATGTAGATTTTTGTTAAAATAAAACTGAAACCTGTTGAAATTGTTTTGAGAAGAGGGAGAAGGATAACATTGTGTGGAAATGTCACAACAAAATCTCTCTTTGTATAACTAATTTATGATAATCTTTTTAAATGGCAGAGACTTGTTGCTCACATCTATACTCCTAGCTACTCAGGAGGTTGAGATCTGAGAATTAAAAGTTTGAAACCAGCTCAGGTAGATGAAATTGAGATAGATATTCGAATCTCTAGTTAAACATTAAAAAAAACGCTGGAAGTGAAGGTGTACCTCTAGTGATAGAGTGCCAGCCTTGAGAGAAAAAGCTGAGAGAGCGGAGAGGGAGGGAGACACCCTGAATTCAAGTCTTAGAACCCGTACAACAAAAGAAAAAGCAAAGCCACAGTAGAAGTTAATCAAAGTTCATGGCAAAAAGAAACTGTGAGGTTAAAAATTGTTATTAATTTTTTTTGTCAGTCATGGGGCCTGAACCCTTGGCCTAGGTGCTGTTCCTCAACACTTCAGCTCAAGGCTTGTGCTCTACCATTTTAGCCATAACAACACTTCCAACGTTTTCTGCTCATATGGTGCTGAGGAATTGAACCCAGGGCCTCATGCATGCAAGGCAAGCACTCTACCACTGATCCATCTTCCCAGCAACTGTTATTAATTATTAAAGACATGTACAGAGGGGTTACCATTTCATAAGCATGAAATGCATTTTTTCTTTGGGGTCAATTTCACCCTTTCCTTTGATCTCTCTATTTCCCTCTCCCATATCTACCTGCAAATTATATAGTTGCACAGTTCATTTTCCTGATATTGTCTACTGAGTATCAGTGCTGCATTTGTTACCCATTGGTTCTTGCATTTCTTTGCTTCCTATTACCCCACAAAGACAGTTAAAGGAAAAAAAGGCAAAAACAAGCAACAAAGACCAAAAAGCAAAAGAAAAAAGAGAAAAGAAAAACACCATCTTCATCAACAACAGGAAAAATATTAAGAACTTGTTGCCATTTCCTACAATTCATGTTGATAAATATTATTTTATATGTTCACTGGCACAGAGGCATTCATTGCACCTTTGGATCCTTTCCTTAAAAATACCTTTTTTAATTGTGTTTTAAAAAATTTATTGTTGTTTCTACATGCTTAGAAAAAAATATTTAAGTTGAGATGTATTATATTAATGCAGTTTAATTTGTAGTTACTTTAAAACTTTAAAAAGCCATCATTGAAAACTTTTTTTCTGAACTAGGATGAAAAAAATGCCGGATTATATATGTGACTGTACTTCTTTTCCAGCAGTTTTGGGAACGGAACTTGGCTTGCTAGACCAAACACTCTGTCACTTGAGCCACACATCCAATTTTGCAATTGGATTTTAACAGTTTACTAAAAGTAATATTTCTTTTTTTGGGACTTTGTAAGATGTAATGTTCAAGTATTATTAATGTCAATACAGAAAGGAAAAGAATGAGGTCATGTGAATTAAAATTAAAATTTTAATTATTCTGTCATTTCCAGTCTTTAGATGTTATATTAAAATAAAATAGGATATGAATTAATTCAAAGTCTTGTTTGCTGGATTAGTTATTACCAGCTTATTTATAATTATATGTGATATTTTTTGGTAAATTTTTTCTACCTTATTGCCATTTTCTGAGTTTGTTCTGAAGGGCTTTTTCTTCCTTTTGTTACTACTAGGTTTGAACTCAGGGCCTTGCACTAGCCAAGCAGAGGCTTCATCACTTAGGTCATACCCCCAATCAGAACTCTGACACTACCCTTTCCCTTTTGCCCCAAACTTCCTTATTCATTCTCCCTGTGCAGCTTTGTGTCATAAACAAGGTGGCAGCCATTAGATGGGAACTTCACAGTTTTTTCCCTGTCAAAGGTACAAACCTGTATATAGCCACTCACCTCCTAGCTTCCTACCTTCCTGGTAAAAGCCTATCTTCTCACATCTCTTCGAGCTTTTGATCTTCTCTCTCTACTTCATAGAAGCTTCATATTTCCAGCTTTCCCCCTCTGTACTCATCTTCTTTCTCCCAGCTCTGGTCTTGGAATCAACATTTTAAACACGGTCATTTTCATGCTGGTGCTGGGACTTGATCTCAGGGACTCATGTTCTCACTTGGCTTTTTACTCATGACTGGCACCATCTGCTAGAGCCATGCCTCCAGTTATGTTTTTTACTGGTTAATTGGAGATAAGAGTCTGGATTTGTGTACCCAGGCTGGCTTCGAACTGTTGTTCTCAGATCTCAGCCTCCTGAATAGCTAGGATTACAGGTGTGAGTCAATGGTGCTTGGCATTCAGAAATCTGCTGAGCCTTCTTTTGACTCTTCATTCTCTCATGCTTCCCTCTTTCTGAGTTGTGTGCATTTTTTCTTCATTTCCATACCCCATCCTCATTCCTCACTTCACTCTTGCCCTCTTTGTCCTTCTGTAAGTTCTCACCATATTTCCTGATATAATGGATATTTCAAACTGAGTCTTCTTGGTTCTCAGAAGCATTGGACTTTATTGATTTCTTAAACATGTCCTCTCACTGGCTTCTGACATCACTGTACTGGTTTTCCTTCTGCCTCTCAGCATCTCCTTTGCAGGCTCATCCTTGCCTTGCAGGTCTTTAAAAATGCCATTTCTTTCAGTGTCTCTTCTTCTAGAGCCCATTTGTGGGATCTTATCTATCCTGTACCTTAAACTGTCAGATATATCTCCAGAATTTATCTCTGAGCCCATCCTTCAGTATACTTCTGGACACTTCCCCTAATCCCATATATTCCCTATACTCCACATTTCCAGGATTTAGCAAATTACTTTCATTACAAGCCTCTGAGCCTCCTCAGTTATATCCACAAACTAGAAGCCTAGGAATAACCTATTGGACTCCCTTTGTGACTCCCTCTCCCAAATTCAATCCTTTCCTCTGCCCTGTGTGTTTTGTACACTTTCCCCAACAGCACAGTCATCTGACTGTCACATGGACCCTGCATTTTCACCTTGTATGCCAATGTGGCATTCAGACTGCTGTGCCCTCTCCCTAACTGCATACCTCCTCCAATGATTTCCAGTTCTTTTTTAGTTTCTGACCTGACCTGCATAATCCTCCATGGTCTGACCTCCATAGGACCCCCGGTTACTCATGTGCCTTCCCTGGGTTCATCTCATGTCTCTTATTTTTAATCTCAGACATACCTGTACTCTACTACTGTACTCCTATCTGACATGCTTTCCCAAGTATTGATATCCTATTCTCTATAGTTCTTCCACTCATCTTCACCGTCCAACCATTAGAAAATTTACTCATTCTTCTCCTGCCCAGGGAAGTGTGTCTAAAGAGTATAGACTCGGACCCAGAGTGCTGAGTACAAATTCCAGCTCCACCACTCACCAGAATGGACAAGTTATTTAAAATTTCTTCAGTAGTTCTGTTTTCTTCATCTGTCAAATGGTAACAATATGGTACTTATGCTACAGGGTTGTTGTAAGGAATGTGTCTATATGTAAGGGAGAAAATGTACACATAATGTCTAGCATCTGGTTAGCACTATAGAAATATCACTGTGAATAGATATTTCTATAATTATATAGATATAGAAATATCCATATTATCACTGTGACTAACTATAAGAGTAAAAGGCCACAATGATTGGTGATTACCAAAAGTATTAATTTGTTATTCAAAGTTGATGGGAACCTGCTTTGTTCTCATAGCCCCATATTGCTCCCATGATCGCTCACCTCCCACCCTTCTCACCCCTCCCACCTCTGGGTCTTTCCTAGTTTCCAGGAGTACTTCATCCCTGACCTCATCTGAAGTACAAGACCAAAGCCAGGCACAGGTGGCTCACTTCTGTCATCCCAGTTACTCAGGGGGGTCAAATCTGAGGATCACAATTCAAAGCCAGCTCAGGCAGGAAAGTCCATGAGACTCTTATCCCCAATTAACTACCAGAAAACCGGAAGTGGCATTGTGGCTCAAGTGGTAGAGCAGTAGCCTTGAGCTGAAGGGCTGAGGGAAAGCACCTAGGCCCAGAGTTAAAGGCCCATGACTGCCAAAAAATAAAGCAAAGAGAAGTTCAGGACAAGGATGAGACCTCTACTAGAAAATCCCAAATGGAACATAATTTCCAAACAGGACAGTTTGCATCCCCAATTGGACCAGATGAAGAATCTCCAAAGAAGAGTCTAACAACTCTTTCCTGGTCTCTTCTTCCAGCCCAATCCTTTTATCTATCCAAAGACCCTATATGAAGGACTTACCTCTCCCATCCTGTCCCAATCTTCTTATGTATCTAAAGATGGAATATGAAGGATTGACCTCCACCGTACTGTCCCAGGTGCATATGGACACCAGGCAAAGCCCAGGTATGTGTGGAATTGATGTGCAGTCAGGGCAGTCTGACACAAGCCTGGCCTTCAACATTCCACTGTGAGCTGATTGAAAGTCCCTAACTCTCTTAGCTCTAATAGCCTTTTGATAACCTTCTTGATAACCTCTACGCCCTGACTCAGACCCCACAAAAGACCACCTCCAACCCCATCTCCTTGCAGCCTCCATTCCTACAGGAAGGTTGGTTGCACCTTGCTGATTCTCAGTAAGTAGTCCTAGCCTGTCAAGAAGGAGGGTCTACCACCATGCCATACCACCAGCCAACAAAGAATTTTGATTGGGTCAGGCTGTAAGAACTGTTATAAGTTTATAGCAGCTTTTAAGAGTTGCTACATTCTTTTTTTCCTTTCTTTTTTATTGTGAAAATACTGTACAGAGGGTATACAATTACATGGGCAAGGTAATGAGTACATTTCTTATCAAGCATTGTTGCCTCATCCTTTGTTTCCCCTTCCTAGCCCTTCCCATCTTCTCTTCCCCCCGTCCCCGGCCCCATGCCCGGCCAAAGTTGAAAGTTCATTTTTCAACATAATGACTTGTACATCTCATTGTTGCAATGGGTCCACCTGTATCCCAATTTAAACGGTTTGTTTTTGCCCTTTCCCTCCACAAATCATACCAACACATCAAATACAATGAAAGCAAGGGTTATTCCTTGTGGGCTGGTGATATGGCATGGTGGTAGACAGCTTGTCTAACATGTAAAAGTCCCTGAGTGCTACAAAAAAACAAACATAAACCTCAATCAATTTTGTCTGGCCAAAATATTTTGGTTTATACATTTCACTATAAGAAACAATTTTGTTTTCAGGTTGGAAGGTGGTTATATTACTTAAATGATTATCAGATATCATTTTATTTATTACACATGATGTTCTCATTTCATTTCTTTTACTTGTATGTTTTGATATAAAATTAGAAATATGAAATATTTAAATGATGTGGGAGAGGAAAGATGTTTTGATTTGGCACTGATTGGACTGAAAGGAGGTTGAAATCAATTGATTGCATGGCACATGTCAGTTTTCACAATATCCTAACCATCTCCCCAGTTTGTACAGAAATTTGACACTCAAGCATTTCATAGCTTTGCATAATACATAATATTTTCATTGACAACTTTCTTTCTGAGAATGATTAAAGATTGTGTGCATTCACATAAAAATAGAGTACTGACTTCTATCAAGTATCTTTCTGTTTTACTTCTAAATTAAACTTCTGAAAAATTTTAAAAGCTAAAAACACATGAAAACCTGAGAAAAACTGAGCTCACTGTCATCGAATTATATATAAGGAAAGAAGAAACAACAATTTTAATATCAGACCAAAATAAATAGGATAACACAATAGATTTAAATCGTTCAAAGGAAACCATTAAAGACAAAGACACCACAGTAAGGAAAACAACTGGTAAATTAATCTTTAATTCTTATTACTTTTGTATATTAAATATTGTAAATATTTTTTTAAAAAGATATAGAGTCCAACCTGCTCCTATCCCTTTTTCTATTTATCTTAACAAAAACTACAAAATATGTTGGAAAAATAGGACTAATAGTTACTATAATAAATTAAGCAGTGAGTTGCCTAAATAAAGAGATGTAAATGTATATGAATAAGATTATGTTAACTGGATACCACTGGTAAAACATAATATACTTTCTGAACCAATGAACATTTATATATAGTTGGGTGTTATAAGGGTGAGTAACAGAATGAATTATAGCATCATCCTAACCTTCATATTTATGGAGATACTGTAGCATTCAGAAAAGTCTAATGATTATGTGATCTCTTTGAGAGCTGGCAATCTCCATGAGGGCTAGGCAACAAATCTCCACGGACTGTACCTGTTACTAAGCATCTAGTTGAACTGCAGGTGCTGCCCTATAGATCAGCCAGGTTGGCCAACCATGCTGAGAAATCCTTGTTTCTGTACTCGCTTGTCAAGCTTTTGAAAGCTGGAAAAACTATATCAAATGACAGTGACACTGGCAGATCTCAGCCTTGCCTAAAAGTGATTTAGCATTGCTGCTAGATGAATAATGTTTTCTTTTTACTGACAATCACAGTTGCTCTTCATTTTTCATGTTGCTTCCTTACAGGAATTTGAAATGTTCCTTGTGCCATATGTTCTAATATGTTAGGATAACTGTAACAACTTGTATTTTGTTATAAAAATTAGATTTCTTAATTATTACTGTGTGCCAACATCTGCTATTTATAGAACTTCTGTGTATTAATTCACTGAACTCTGGACTGCTCTGAGCAGTTAACTGTTAACTTTCACACATGGAAGCACAGGGGTTCCACAACTTATTAGTAAGTACACAGCCAGAATTTGTGTCTAACAGAGAATGGTAGGAATGTTTAATTGGCATTCAGATGACCATCCTGTTAAAGACTTCCCTTACCTGGGCACAGGTTTCTCAGGCCTATAATCCTAGCTCCTCAGGAGGCTGAGATCTGAGGATTGAGGTTCAAAGCCAGCCCAGGCAGGAAAAGTCCATGAGATGCTTATCTTCAAGTAACCACCAGAACTGAAAGTGGCAATGTGATTCAAATTGGTAGAGCACTAGCTTTGAGCAAAAATGCTCAGGGACAGCGCCCAGCCCCTGAATTCAAGCCGCCAAATGGACACACACACACACACACACACACACACACACACACACACACACACCACCCCCCCACACACAGAACTTCTCTTAAATACAGAAGATATTGATTTTGTCAGCTTGAGGATTTCCAGAAGGATCACTGATGATTTCCCTAGATAGAATTGATGGAACAACCACCCCATTCCTTCCCTTCATGAAAAGAAAATGCTGAGAATATGTTTGCTTCCTTGCTAGCTTGTACCAGTGTTTGAACTCAAGGACTCAGCTTGCTTGCTTGTCACTCTATCACTTAAGTCATGCCTCCAACCTAGCTTTTTTTTTTGTTGGTTATGGGGCTTGACCTCTGGGCCTGGCTGCTGTCCCCGAGCTCTTCAAGTCAAGGCGAGCGCTCTACCACTTGAGCCACAGCGCCACTTCCAGTTTTCTAGTGGTTATTTGGAGATGAGTCTAACAGATTTTCCTGACTGGGCTGGCTTTGAACCAGGATCCTCAGATCTCAGCCTCCTGAGTAAGTAGGATTACAGGTATGAATCACCAGTGCCGGTCCAGCCTAGGTTTTGCTGGTTATTTGGGAAATTGAATCTTGTAGACTTGTTATTCACAAGAGTTCAATTTTCCTATACAGTACTGTAGTTGTGAGCCAATGTGACCTAGTTGAGTAAGTATTAATACAAGGTATTCATCTTCTACTGCACGTTGTTTTCAAGTGTATTTGTATAAACAGTGAATATTTTGCATATTTGTGTGTTAGGTTAAATTTGCGTGCCTCAGTCATGTCTGGTTAGTAAGTTTTACTTAGTTCTAGAGCCCACATTCTTTGCTTCACTGTATTGTTTTCCTATATTCAGGTAGAAAGTTACCTTATTGGAAATGTCCATATGTGGACTGGTCTTTTAGATATTCCCTTGGAATTCACGACTCTTTGTCTAAGCCCCACTACCCCCTTATTCTATAAATCTCAAGGTAGAACAAAGGTGAAGGCTTTAGAGATACAATCCAGCAACCTTGTGGTACCCTGGAGTCCCTGCAAGGTCACCACATGGAACTCTGATGGGTCTACATGGGCTGGGTATGGGGGCCTTCCCAGGACCCACATTTAGAAGTGACACTCCCCTTCTTGGGACTGGAAGCAACAGGTGCCACATATAATTTCTGCTTTCTAATATTTTCCTTCAGTGATATAAACAGAAACAGAACATAGAAAGACTATGTTTTATTACAACAATATATATAAACTATATTATTTCAACCTTTAAAACCATTGTAATATTTTGTATAGAGTAGGTATTCTTTCTGTAATTCCTTATTTTTTTACTTTTGAATGTAACTAAAGTAATATCGTTTGTACTTATTTTATCTTTCTAGTATAACTTCATTTGCACTACTTTAATGCAACTATTTTTCAAATTCTAAGATTTAATACTGTGTTTTTGGATAACAATTTTATTGTACTTTTATTTCAGTTTGCCATTATGGCCTTATAAATACAAACAAAAAAATCCATTCTTGCTAGTATCGAGTTCAATGTCCTTTGGAAACTACAGACTCAGGATATAACGTTGTGCATACACTAATGTGTATCACTTTGTTTACAACTGCTCCATAAAATTAGTAATTCAGATGGCAGCCTCTTGATATGGCACACTGAGCCCACTGGGCATGCTGGGGCCTCTGGTGAAGTAGAAGCCTAAATGCAGCGTGCCCACCTTCTGCAATGCCAGGGGACTGTGGTAGAAGAAGACATGCTGGTGGGCTAGGGTGGTGCCCGGTGGGTGCCACAGCACAGAGCCAGCAGTCTGCAGTCACTGGAAGCTCTACCTGGGCATGGGCGTGCATGGAACTATGCCACTGAAGCACTCTAGCACCCACCTGCAGGCCAAAGCCTGAATGACCACACACATGCTTTGCATAATGGGGCCGACTGAACCAAAGCCATTCTCCAGATCTGCTTGTACATAGTTAGCTTTATTGGAGCAAGGGACGACGCTGTTGTGCTGTAAGAAGAAAGACAGGCCCAGAGGTGGTAACTCCAACTTTTGTACTCAGGTCAGTGTGGAAGCTTTCTTCCCTGCACCCTCCTACCGGCTCAGGCTGCCCCATTCCTTGTCCATGGAATAGCAACCATTGACACTCATGTCAGGTACTAATGGCTGCTCCTTTGGGTTGGTTAATTTATAAAAAGAGAGCCCTTCCCTCAGACAACAAAGTCATATTCTGGGTTTTGTAAATATTCTGTATCTGAGCATTCCCAGTGTTTGGTTTTTGTATTCTTTCTTGTAAATTCTTATGAAATCTGTATTTTAGATATTGAAGTGTGGGGAGGAGCAGCCAGATTATGAACATATTTTCCTACAAGACTTTTATCTAAAAAGGAAAACAGATTCCCCTCTAAAACTGCTTATCACTCAATAAATTTGAGAGGGGAACAAGGCTGTTTTCTTCTAAGATCAAAATGTGCTAGTTTTATATGCATGTTTATGTGTTCAAAATACAATTAAGTCATTCTCTATCATGGAAACGATTGGTCAAACCTAAGAGTTAAGTGTCCTGGGAGCTAGAGGCAGGTTTTTTGTGAGCTTAATCCAAAGCAGGGAGGAGGTGTTAAAATCCATAAATTATTTTGTAGAATCAAAGTGGTAATGCAAAATGAGAATGACAGAAAAATCTCTGTGTGGTCTAGATATCACGTGCTGCCCTTAACATGTCTTTTCTGGCTGTGGTTAAGTCTATCCACTTGCCTGGGTGATAAGTTGTCTTCAAGGCGTCTTGGTCCTGAAGTGGGACTTGTATTACCCCTTTGGCACTTGGAATCAGGCCAAAGACAGGACAAATACCACTTCCAGGGAATGGCTCCTTAGTTACCCATGCAAGTAGGATTACCAGTGGAATTTCTCTGAATTTGACTCCAGAAAACAATCACTGAACCCAAAGGAAAGTTCGCCAAACACCTTTCCCCTTCCTCCAATCCCTCCTTCCTTGGTAAAGTGCAAAGTAGTTTTGCAGGTTTTCACACACACACAAATCACCCATCCTCTCCAGGTAAACTAGGTTGCCAGTGACTAAAATCATATAAGTGCATAATGCCACATTCTTTATTCTGGACAACATCTTCAGGTTGTTTGATGCTTTAATTTTTAAAAAAAAAATCTTTTGGTCAGTTGTGGGGCTTGAACTCTGTGCCTGAGTGTTAACACATTCCTGAACTCCTCAGATCAAGGGGAGCCTTCTACTACTTGAGCCACAACAACATTTCCTCTTTTCTGGTGGTTAATTGGAGATAAGAGTCTCACAGACTTTCCTGCCAGGGTTTGCTTTGGACCATGAATTTTTAAATTATATTTCTATATATTTCTGCTAATTTCAGGAGACTTGGGTCTCCTTCCTCTATCATTTCCTCCTGTATCTTTTCTGGTTTTGGAACAAATGTCATGGATTGTCCATCCATTCAAAACTAAACTTATTTCATTAATTTAATAGAAAAGGAATCTAGCCTGGCTGCATCACAGGACAGCTTTGCATATAATGTTAATCTGATAATTCACATCAGTGAATTTTCAAAGTCATGTTGATTTTTTTGTAAACCATTCCCTAAAGAGGTCCCCCAAAGCAAGAATAAATAATAATTTTCTGATTTCTAACAAGGTTAAAAAAAACTAGTAATTCAACAGAACACATTCTATTCTTCCCAGATTCAATGGTGAAGAATCCCATAACACTGACCCCCTCCTTTCAAACTTGTAGCTTTATTCAGTTTTACTGTTCTAGCTAGCATCAGTAATCTCCTTTTAATATTTGACAGTGAAATTCCATTTGTTAATAGCTCAATTCATATTGACTATGGTAGACTGATGAGTTAACTATCATAGAGCATAAAATATTGAATAGCATTAATTATATGCAACTATTCTATAAATTAATATAAGTACCACATATCTGTATCTTCATATAATTTTTTAAATGCAAAATTACATGTCTGTGTCATAAAATAATTCCGGCCACTAGTATAAGAGACTAAGCTAAACCTATTGCATCATCCCCCACATTCTTTGTAAAATATTCTCTTCTCATTAACTTTTATCTTAGGGCCTTCTTTTCCCAGCAACCAATGATATGTTGATGACCCTACATTTTACTCACCTCGGTATAACCTCTTTGCTTTCCACCTCCAGTTAGTCGCTCATGGTAAATACCTGAGGAATAACTTGTCCCATGTGCCTGCATGAGGCCAGGGTTACCCAACTCGACTGGCTGTACCCTTGATTTTTTTTATTTTAACTTCTTTTTATTGTGAAAATACTGTACAGAGGGGTTACAATTACATGGGCAAGATAGTGAGTACATTTCTTATCAAGCATTGTAGCCTCCTCCTTTGTTTACCCTTCCCATCCCTTCCCAGCCTCCCCCTGCCCCCCACCTAATCCTCCCCCCCCAAAATTGTAAAGTTCGTTTTTGACATGACAACTTGTACTTCTCATTGTTGCAACTTGTACTTCTCATTGTTCCACCTGTATCCTTATTTAAACGACTTGTTTTTCCCCTACCCCTCCACAAATTATACTGAAATGAAATACAGAGAAAGCAGGGGTTATAATGTGGGGGAGGGACATACAAAGCAACAAAGAAATAATCATATAAATGCTGTAGAAACAAATGCATGAAAGAAAAAAACATTTAAATACATATCTTAGAGTTCATTTTCCTAACATCACCTTATCTGACCTTTTCTGGTTGACTCATATATATACTAGATATTGCAAAGAAGGAAAACCATGGGACCTATATTTTTTTGGGCCTGGCTTACTTCACTTCATATGATTTTTTTTCCAAAACTTTCATTTCCTAACAAATGGACAATGTCATTCTTTCTGAGGGAGGAATAGAATTCCATTATATATATATATATATATATATATATATATATATATATATATATATATATATATATACCACATTTTCTTGATCCATTCATCTACTGAGGGGCATCTGGGTTGGTTCCATATCTTAGCTATTGACAAATTCAATGCTATATCTATCAAAATTCCAACCTCACTATTCATGGAAATAGAAGAGCCAATCCAAAAATTCATATGGAACAAAAAAGCCCCCGGATAACAAAAACGCTCCTCAACAGAAAGAACACGGCTGGAGGTATATCAATACCAAATTTCAAACTCTACTATAAAGCCATAGTAGTCAATACAGCTTGCTACTGGCACAAGAACAAACCTCGGGAACAATGGAGTAGAATTGAAACCCAGAAATGAACCTACAGACCTATAGCCATCTGATCTTTGATAAGGGAGCTAAAATAATAGAATGGAACAAAGACAGCCTCTTCAGTAAATGGTGCTGGTAAAATTGGTTAACTACTTGTAGAAAACTAAAGCTAGATCCTTATATATCACCCTGCACCAGAATCAACTCCAAATGGATCAAAGACCTCGGAGTCAAAGCAGACAATCTGAAAACATTACAGGATGGAATAGGAGAAACCCTAGGTCTCCTTGGCACAGGCCGAAATTTTCTTAATAGAGACCCAGAAACACAACAAATCAAAAAAGGGTTGGACAAATTGGATTGCATGAAGCTTCAGAGCTTCTGCATGGCAAAGGACATAGCTAGCAAGATCAATAGAAAGCCTATGGATTGGGAGAAGATCTTCACTAGCCATACAGCGGACAAGGGTCTCATATCTAAAATATACTTGGAACTCAAAAAATTAAATCCCCCAACAATAAATAATCAAAGAAACAACTGCCCAATAAATAAGTGGGCAAATGACTTAAAGAGAAACTTCTCTGAAGAAGAAAGAAGGATGGCCAATAGACACATGAAGAAATGCTCAACCTCCCTAGCCATCAAAGAAGTGCAAATCAAAACAACATTGAGATACCACCTCACTCCAGTTAGAATGGCAAAAATCAAGAACTCTAATAACAGATGCTGGAAGGGATGTGGAGAGAAGGGAACCTTACTGCATTGTTGGTGGGAGTGTAAACTTGTTCAAACACTTTGGAAAGTAGTATGGAGGTTCCTCAAAAGACTCCACATAGAGCTCCCCTATGACCCAGCAATCCCACTTTTGGGCATTTACCCAAATGTTTACATACAAGACCACACTAAACTACCAGTACGACTATGTTTATTGCAGCATAATTTACCATAGCTAAGTTATGGGATCTGCCCTGTTTTTTTTTTTTTTTTTGGGAATAGGGTATCAATGTCAGGGGTGTCAGGGATCAGGTGGCTGGAACCATGGCACTATGAGTTATGGGTGGTAGAACAGAATAGCAGATACAGGGATACCAGGGAAAGAATTGTGACTATAATCGTTGAGCTGCAATGGCCGGGTGTAGGAGGCACATCTGGAGGTTACTGTTCCTGCTACACTGAATCCAGGGCAGCTGGGGAAGTTCTAGCTATGGATCTGGACCAGGGTTTGTGGACACGACCGGGTGGGGCATCTGGGGACCTGGGCGGTCGCTTCCTCGTGTGGGCTGGGAACTTCATTAGTGTGGCCTAGCCTTCTCCACGGAAAGGTGCATTCACTCCTGTCCCTCTTCTCTCTTCAGGATTCCTGCTATCCTCCTGCATCCTGCCATGTCCAACTACAGGTATCAACTTCTCCCCATTGCTGAGACACCATCCCAGACATGCTCACAGGGTTTTCCAAGCCCGGTTCACCATATATGCAGGGCTCGGGGTTCCATCCTCCAGGCAAAGTGTACCCCCAGTTCAGTTTGGCCAACCCTACCTAGGGGACCATAAACTGCAGTCTTACACAGGAAGCCAGGGGTACACAATGCCATCCTGCAGTCTAAGGCATCCTTTCCCTCCTGCTCAGGTGTGGTGCGGCTGTGAAGCCAACCACAACATCACATTTGATTATTTAAAAGGAAGAATATACAAGCTTCATTGTCCTAGATACAACTGCCCCAGGGTTCTCTGTGTACACGAGGTGTGTGTTTGTGTGTGTGTGTGTGTGAGTGTGTGTGTGTCTGTGTGTCTGTGTGTCTGTGTGTCTGTGTGGTGTGAGAGAGTCAGACACAGCTGAGGTTTGGGATAAAACACGTCTTCCTTTCAGCATTGAGTTTTGGTATCTAGTGGTCCCTCCCCCCAACAGTTCTGAGTCAATGTTCTAAAGTTGTCCTGTATACTTTTATCCTTTGATCTTATTGATGTTCAGATTCCTATGGTCTGCTTGTGAACTTCACCGTTTGCTTGTTGAAAGTGGTGCCTTTTAAAAAATATTATGAATCCCTTTGATCATTTTAAATGCTCTTTTACTGTGTTAGTGCATTTTACTTAGCCCAACTCTTGGGGCCTCGGCTGTGACTGGTAATTCTTAGATTAGCTTAGAGCTAATAGGAGACACTATCCTTTCAATCTATCTTTCTAGTGAAAGAATTTGGGCATCTTTCTTGAAATAATTTCCTGGTTGTAAAAAACAACAGTGTTATAAATGCACAATCGGTTGATTTTAGTAAATTGTGCACCACTGTAGTGATTTAATTTTTTACTAAGGTGAATAGTTGTAATGGGAAAAATCACAAATTCTAAAACTTAAAAATGGATCAAATAACAAAAAAGAAAGACACTGATTAGGAATGAAGTACAAATGTAAATGTTTAATAAATAAATGAAATGTTTGAAATTCTTATCCACAAAGGAATTATATATCAAAAAGTCAATGAGATTCCATCTTACACATCAGAATACTTTTCACAACTCAAACAAATAAAAACAAATGCTGGAGAGGTTGAAATAAATCACGAACTATATTTAGTTGTGTGGCATTATAAACTAATGCAACCCATATGAAGCTCAGAATGGAAGTTTACACAATACCAAAAAGACACATATTTTAATGACTTTTACAGCAACTTAGATACATATTGAAGGGTTATGATTCAACATGAATATCCATGTTCATGGCAGGAGTATTCATAGCAATCAAGTTCTGCAGTCAACCTAGGTGCCCCAGAAAGAAGGAATAAGTAAAATGTGATATCCATAGCTATAAACATATACTGGGATATAAGAAAAGCGATTGCTTCTACTATTTCATTTCAGAATATTTTTGGGTATACATAATCCTAATTGTACTGGGTTTTATGCAATTGTGTTTTTGCTTTTGTGAGGAACCTCCATAATGATTTCCATAGAAGTTACAACAGGTTAAAGATATCCTATAATATGTGAATGGTAGACTGAAATTTAAATATATCAGAGAACACATACAGGACAATCATATATAGTTTAAAATTGAAGCAATTTTAAGAAGGCAACAATTGGGTGGAACGACAATGCTAGAAGCTTAATAACAAATTATCTTGAAAAGTTGAATAAAGGGCTGGGAAGGTGGTTCAGTGGTAGAGCACTTGACTTGCATGCATGAGGCCCTGGGTTCGATTCCCCAGCACCACATAAGCAAAAAGATAAAAAGCCGGAAGTGGCGCTGTGGCTCAAGTGGTAGAGTGCTAGCCTTGAGCTGAAGAGCTGAATGATAGCGCCCAGGCCCAGAGTTCAGGCCCCACGACCGGACCCAAAAAAAAAAAAAAAAAAAGAAAAGAAAAAGAAAAGTTGAATAAAGAGGTATAAAATGAGATTCATCAAAAATTGTTGAATGATGAAAGATGGAGGAAGGTTAGAAAAACACATTCATCTGCATGCTGCATGGTCAACTCGAATGAAGTATATGAATATTTGGTGTACACTGATGAAATTAATTCCAAAACATAAAATACACTTAAAATATTTATGAGGAGTTAGAACAAGTTCTCTCTTGAGTATATGTAATAATAAAGTATATGTATGGAGGATTAGAAATGTGAAGGAGAGAGAATATGGGCAAATAGTTTAAGTGATTCTGTGAAGATGCACAATGAATCTGTTTTGGGAAAGGAGGAAAGATGAAGAAAACATATAAGGTGTTGTTAAGATATATTTTACACATATACAGAGATGGAAAATGTGCAACTAATTAGTGCTAATTTAACAAAACATTTTGTTCAAGTTTTAAAAATGAAACTATATAAATAATAATATCATCTAATTAATATGCCTTGGAGGAAAATGTACCATAGACAGATTTTCCCGAAAATTTGTTTTATTTGATAAGAAATGTATTAAAATTAAATGTAATTACTTCTGAAGATATTAACACTTTCAAATGTCATTGCTAGAACCAGCAAAGGAAAGTAACAGAGAAGTAGAGACTAAGAACAACCTTGGTGGTGAATGAAGATACTCAGTAGAACTTTTTGAGGAAAGATTGTCCTCTCTTTTCCTCTTCAATATAGAGCTAGGATACCTACCTTTTGACAGAACACGTGTAGTAAGAGCAATTAAGTTACTAATTTAGGTAGTAATTCAATACTTTTATTCCCTAATTTTATGATGTGACTCCCAAGTGATATGAATGGTCCTAGGAGATTTTCTGAGCTCTTTTTCACCCCTGCCGATGTTTCTTCTGCTACTCTCATTTCTCCTTGTTTCTCAACTAAACTCCTGTGACCTTTTGGTTCATGAGAAAGAGCTGGAGAAACGTGAGGATGGCCTGGAGTCTGAGCTATCTCCCACTACAGCTTAGAGTATCTGGTGAAGAACCTCCACCTGGGCCTCAGAATAAGGTATTAATTGACCTCTTTGAACATGGGAAACTCACTCCATCAGGCAGAATATGTCATTTCTTGACTTTCTTTGAAAAGATTTGGGACTAGGCACAATTCAGAGAATGAGCTTTCTCACCACCAGCCACTGCCATGGCAGGAGAAACAGATTCAAAACAGAAAGTGGTCTCAGTTCGACAGGACCAGTTAGAAGCCAGGAGATCATACTTTCCTCCATATCATGGACTTTCTGTTAGGATTGGAATCTGCACAAAGTATTAGATGAAGATTAACTGAGACTGGGCCTAATGGGGACACAAAAGACTTTCCTTTTCTTTGACTACAAGTGAGTTGTTTACTCAGACATGATGCCTCCTTCATATCAGAAAATGCACCACATGAATTATGTCACTGCCACTTTGTGGGAGGTCAGTTTCCTCGAAGAAGAAGGGGTTAAATGCTGTGACCATGAGTTTGATCCCTAGGCTGTGTCTCCCACATCTTCCCATGCCAGGAATGCATTGCGTCTTTCAGACCTTCAACTACTTGTCATGATCCTAGGCAGGAATACTGAAGGCTATTCTTTTGCATCTCTTGCATTTGAGGTAGAATAGGCCCAGGCTCAGCTTATGCCAAGAGGTAGATGAATTGTGACAACAAGCTCGGATTGTACTGAAGATCAACCATGTTGACAAAAATAACTGAAATTAATGGCACCCTTCTATACTTGCATCTTTACTAACAGACAACTTCCTGGTTGCTCATTCTGTAGCTTCAATTCTTTAGTAGCAAGAACCATTCTAGGAGGTCTTTCCTGACCATACTTTTTGAGGTTTCCACTGAAAATTGAACTTACTAGAATCTCAAAAGTTTCAGTTTGGGGGTGGTGGATACTGTTGGCTCATACCTACAATCCTAGCCATTTAAGAGACTGAGATCTGAGAGTGGAGATTCGAAGCTAGCCTGGGAAGAAAGTCTATGAGATTTCTCTCTAGTTACCTGACAAAAAACCAAAGGGGTAGAGGGCTAGCCTTGAACCAAAGAGCTGAGTGCCAGTACTCAGGCTCGGAGTTGATGTGCTGTGACCAACAAAAACTAAGTTTCATTTTAGGACTATGGTTTTCTCTTCTAACACGCTATGTGCTTTATCTGGAATTCTTGCTTAAGGTTCCTATGTCTCACTCAAGTAGATTTTTGTCTGTCAACAATAACCAAGTCTACAATGTCTACCTAGAGTACAATCAGCAAGTTAACAACAAATATAATATATATTAAGTGTGGATGTACAGACCTTACACTATTTCTTACTTTAAAGAAACTATGTTGGCCTTCCTTCCACTTGAACAATTTTGTGGAAAATAGATACATCTCTGGATTTCTTTGGTTCTTTCCAGAATCTATTTTCTACAGATTTTTTTTCCATAGATACAGAAAATTCCAAATTGTGCCTATTATTTATTGTGTTGTTAGTTTTACGCATGAGAAAATAGCTCAAAGGTATTTCAAACTTCATTTTTGTGAAAAAATGTTCATTCATTATATAAATTCAAAAAAAACATGAATTACTAAAGGCTCTGTTTCTTTGGTGAAAAGAAGAGCATTCAGGACAGAGATAGTCTTCCATGGAGATAGTCGTCTTGGAGGATCTGACTATATAGTGGTCTGACTGTGAGTAGTAGTTTGCCATGATGGGTCTTTCCAAAACTTCTTGTTTGGTAGTAGAGGCCTGATGAAACAAACACATTTGTCTCTGACTGATTCTCTTTCAGGATGTCCAAGGCTGATATTGATTGTGAAAGATAATTATTGTCCTCCTGTCATTTCCTTCTAAGTAATTTTACTTATATTTTGGATTTGGGAACTTGTAGCAGCTTATCTGTAACAGTCTCCTGTGGAGCGATTTGAGTGAAACTTCAGTATCAATTTAATGGTGTCATAACAGTTCCTTATATTTTATAATATAAGATAAATAACAATTGTTTTATTAGAAAATCTAGCTAAATTATGTATCATTAGACATTATAAGAGTGTGTCAAAGTTTACAGATCACTTTATTTTCAAAAGAAAATCGAAGTAATCAGAATATTGTTATTTTTGAAGTGTATATGATAAGATATGTATATTTCCAAAGGCAATGTTATCTATATTTCCAGTTTACTATTTTGCCATGTCGCTTATTAATTTTACATTTTGTCCAAATTATAGCTTACTATATATTACTTGTGCTACAAGAAATGGAGTACAAATTTAATTCTTGTCTTTGTTTTCATTCATTTGTATTTATCATAAAGTTGTTGTGCAAAGAAGTTTCAATTCAACGAGTTTATTAGTATAATGCATCTTGATTAGGGTTACATTGATCTACCCAATCATTCCCAACACTACCCATCCTCCAAGGTACCTGGTTCCATTTTTACATTAATAGAATGATTGTATTTGCCTTCCCTTCCTCTTTCCATAAATCTGCCCCCTCTTAAACCCCTTCCCCAGCTGAACATGATTTCCCTATCTGCTATTTATTTTATTAAACTCTTCATTCTTGGTTAGTTATTCAGAGAACCATCATCACTGTAATATTCCCATAAGCATGCCGAGTATCTGGTTTTTAAATTTTATTTTGATTTCAACTTGTACATAGGAGTTGACATTCAATACATGAGTACATGAGTACACTGAATCTTGATCAATGTCACCTCTTTCATAATTTTCCCCAGTGCTCTCACTACCACCTTTTCCTCAATTTCTTCATTTTGTAGTATATGGATTAAGTTAGATCATTGCATTTCTCCCCACTTTATTTCTTCATATATCTATTTCTCCCTACCTTGATCCCAGCTCTACTTCTGAGTACTTGATTCCTGGTGTTTATTTTGTTGGAATGTGAGTTAGGTAGTCTAAGGAATTACATTATTTGTATTCTTCTCTGAACCAACCGTATTTCAGTTCATACCTATGTGTATACTTGGATTCCACCCCAAAGTGTGCATATTGTATTGATCCTGATCATGTCTACCTTCCTATATAACAGAAAACGTATTTCCCTGGGTTTGATTTTCTTCCCCTAGTTCACTTAACATGATTTGCCCCAAATTTTTCCTTTATTTGCAAATGATGCATTATCATTCTTTCTAATGGATAAATAAAATTCCATTGTGCATGTGCATACACATATATGCATATTTATATGCATAGATTTCTTGTACTATTATGCTTTTTCTTTCAATGTTTTGGGAAACAACTTAGAATCATTTGCCTAATCTTGGGCATACATTGTATTCTATAACAAAAATCATTCTATTAATTTCCTAGTCTGGTCGTTTACATTTCTATATATGTTGACTCCTATAAATCAGAGGGGTTCATAATTGTATATGATTCTGTTTTTAAGAGCAAGACTAAAGGCTTGCTTTATATAGTTGACACTTCCAAATAATTTATTGTGTAATTATATATACATACATATACATATATAATTACATAGTGACACACATATATGTATATGTATATATGCATATATATATATATATATATATATATATATATATATATATATATATATATATATATAATCTCTGTGCTAGTACTTAAATTCAGAACCTAGGTGCTTTTGCTTTTCTTTTTTGCTCAAAGTTGGCATTCTTCCATTTGAGCCACACCTTCACCTTTAGCTTTTTGGTTCTTAGTTGAAGATGAGAGTATCATGGTCCATTTTAACTTGTCTGTGAGTAACGTAGTCCATTTTACCTTGTCTGTCTTGAAATTATGATCCTCAGCTTTCAGCCTTCTAAATAGATTTAAAGGCAAGCACCACTAAAACCAACCCTATTCTATTTGAATTAAAAATAAATTTAAAGAACAATAACGTAGTATTTTAAAAGAAATGTCTTTTCATTTAAACTGAAATACACTGCTTATTTTTTTTTCTTATTCCAATTCACCTACCAAGAAAGAAAAGGAAACATTCTGAAGGAAATATCCTAAAGAACCTCTGAATCTAACAATTCTCAAGCCTGCTAGCCACAGTTTCTTTGCTGGGAAATAGAACAGGATGATGTTGTCTACAAGCAAAACAGGAGAAAATGCTCTTCACTGAAGTTGCTGCAAGTGTGATGATGTGAGGACAAGCAACTTTATACAGGAAGTATCACAAAGTGTTTGCTGTGGTAGGCTGACTCTAGTGGATGTTTAGCCTATCTTAGAGGATGTTCATAATGATGTGGAGAATAATCAAAGGTGAATATGTGATTAGAGACGTGTGATTTCTTGAAGATGAATGTTTATATTGTAGTTTGTATACTGTTGAAAATGAGACAGTTAAGATAAGGATGTTTATGTAATTTTTTCTGCTTGTAAGACAAGGAATTAGTCTAAAAATACGTGTGAAAATTGTTAGTAAAGTAAGGGTCCTTATAATTTCTATTGCAACATAAAGTTTTACCCAACAAGTATTTGTTTATTCTGAATTAGTTTAGAAATGAAATATTATAATATTATTATCAAACAATCAATAATAAGACTTTAGAACAAGCCAAGGATAATCACAGCTACTTAGGAGGTGGAGATCTGAAGATAGCTGTTTGAAGCTAGCCCAAACAGAAAATAACTGTGAGACTCATACAGACAATTAGCCAAGAAAAAGGTATGAAGTTGTTCTGGGGTTCAAGTCATAAACTTCTAGCCCCGAGCAGAATGGCTCAAGGACAACACAGGCCATAGTTCAAACCTCAGTACTGTCACAAAAATAACTTATGTAGGAAGTGGCGCTGTAGCTCAAGTGGTAGAGCGCTCGCCTTGAGCTGAAGAGCTGACGGATAGCGCCCAGGCCCAGAGTTCAAGCCCCACGACCGAAAAAAAAAAGACTCCACATAAAAATAACTTACGCACCTAAAACATACAAATATGTTTATTTAAATGAAGTCATTCCTTGTATCCTTCACAGTATAATAATAAAACCAATTTTATACATATATAATTAATAGTAGTTATAGAATATCAGTAATTATACATATACATATATCATGTATATGTTATAATAATATTACATATATTATATATAGATTATAATAATAACAATACTATCCAATAAATTGATACATGTTTTAGAACAAGGAATAGATTTTTTAGTACAACAAAGTACCTAATCAAAAAACATTATTCCTTTTGTATTATATATCACTAACAATCTATTCCATCTGTATTCAAGGTATTTAATGATAAAAGCCTGTGTTCATAAGCACAGATGTCCTTGACATGGATTTGTTACTCCTTAAACAATTACTCCAATTACTTCCACAAACAGTGGAAGCTGAATGATGTTCATTCAGCTATTTCTTTAGAAATTAAACCGATCTTTATTTGATACAAAAATCATTTGATACAAAGTCATTAACCATAACATTTTCATTTACAAATATTTATATTCTGTAGCAATTTTGTTGCCATTATAACCGTAATGTAGAAGATAATGTGGATTAATCTGCTCCATACTTCTTAAAAGTTAATGAATGTAACATTTACAGAATATCTTCAGATATGCCTGGTGGAAAACTGGATTTGAATTATAGGTCTGCAACTGATCAGTCTTAGGTACTTGGGAAATTTTCTTGGCCTTGTTGCCTAGGTCTTTTTTGTGAAATAATGAAGTATTTACTTAAATTGCAGAACTGTCATGAGCACTAAAACTATTCTAGCGCAGGTGCAATGCTTGGAATGGTGTCTGCACATTGTGTAGTGGGTCCCAGATAAATCTGCTTCTATCACCATGGTCACAGCATCCTTCCTGAAGGCCTTCAGAAATATTTACCCAATTGGTGGTAATATCTCTGAAAATTTGTCTTTATAAAAAAAAGTTCTATGCTTCACATGAAACAATGAAAGTAATGTTGGGCTGTCCTGTGGCTTTTATCCTCAAGGAGTTTTGCCTAAATTTATTTACTATATTAGTGGTACCAGTAGCATTCTTTAGTGCTGCCCTTCATGTTTCTAGTCTGTGTTCCAACTGGAATACAATTGTAACTTCGTTTATAATCATTGTTACCAGAGTAAAAATACAAGTGTTTTTTCAATAACAAGACAATTTTAGGCATACATTGCATATTATATGTAATACTTTCCTGAAATATATTTCTTATTTCTTTTAGAACCATAAAGGACAGCTCAGAACAAGGAAAGAGTATTGTAAGGAATAATAAAAAATACTATAATGGTGGGCTTAATGTCAAAGTGTAAGGAATATGTAACAAAACTGATGGTAGGTTAATTTGCTCTTTTTGCTATTCTCTCCCCCTTCATTGCTGAAAGGTTTTCACTATGAAGTGACAAATGATCTAGACCTTTCAAGCCTTGTCTCAATGACAGAATTGATGGGATTAAGGATATGTGCTGCTAAGACTGCCTTTAAGGAAGTTCACAATAAAGCAATACCAACACATATAAGAAACTTTTGTGAGTGATGTGTATTCACTTCCTCAATTGCCAAAATTAAATTCATATGTCAAAACATCAAATTATTTACCTTACATTATATGCAGTTCAACTAAAAACACTAACACCTCCACAAATGAAATGCAAACTAAAAGCTCGATTCCAAAAACCAACCTCTAATGCAGTATCTGAAATACAAGAAGATTCACAAAAAACCTAAAGGAGTGAGACATTTCACACTGGTAAGAGCATTGATACCTGGATTTTAAACCAGGGCTTGAAAAGATCTGATGTCACTAAATATGTGATTAAATTGCCAAATTGACCTTGGTCTCAACATTGTAGGGACAATTCAAAGGCAGCTAAGGTTGCTGCAGAATTGTTGCTATAGATTCATTGTGGTCCTCCTAATAATGCTAAAGTACAGAGTAGAAGCTAATTCAGTAAAAGGTATAGAAACGATTCTCCAGAGAAAAATAGCAGGGGTGATCCTCACTCTTGCATTGAGAATGTACAGCCCATCTCATTTTACTTTAGTCTCTAGCATATTTCTGATCGGAAGACAATTATAACACATCTGTGTGCAATGAGTGTGAGTAGTGAGAAGTGTAGGTGTGTATTACTCTAATACACATAAAACCTTAGAGGTATGGGATGATATGACCCTTAAACTTCATTCTATGTTGTTGAGTTTCATGGAGAAATATTGATAATTAGGCAATTCAGACTAATCTAAGTCTGATTCAGGCAACTGAGATAAGACTTTAGGGTCATCCACCCGAGTCATGTGATTTGTGACCTATATTATTTCACAATGTATATATGTTTGTGAAAATTTATGCAATACCACATACCAAATGTACAAAAGGGTCAACTATCCATCTATTATATTAGCAGAAGTAAAGAAACTCCAGAAATGTACTTCCTTGCTAGTGTATCACAGGATGACAGGTTTGGTGTCTTTCCAGATGCTCATATAATTTTATGTATCTTCTTTGGGAAAAAGTCTATCAACAGTTTGTTTAGAGGTGTTATATCTGTACTGTCATTAACTACAACAATAAAACAGCACAGATGATGGGATACCTGGAGAAAGAACTGAGAAATCACAGAGTGCTATAGGAACGAAGACACCAGGGAACCAGAAGGCTCGTTGTTCTGGATCCCAAAATCCTTCTTAATATTCTTTATATTCACTTTAATACAGGGTTTTGGTCAGTGGTTACAGGTATGTGCACACACTATGGCATCAATCTAGTCCTTAACATGAGTTATTGTTTGTATACATAGTGAGCCTTACTGGTAGAGTGCAGAAGGGAGCAATAATCAGGTCAACCATAACACAGACAACAATATTATCTCCAAAGTCTTAATTTTTTAGTGTCCTAACAGCTCTAACTTAAATAAATTTAAGGCAGAAAATTATGTCCCTGTCTTCACTTGACTGTTTGCCCTTTCCAGGGCATAACTTTCGGCCTTCTGAGTGCTGTTTGTGATGGCTTTTCTATCTCTTATCCCTTTCCAGGTTTCATGAATCAACTGTAAAAATCCTCACATGTATGCTTACAGATGTATTATTTTGAAAAGTATATTTTTTCTAGAATAGATTCACTTTATAAACTTAATACTCCCTTTCTCTCCCTCTGCCTCTCTCTCTCCCTCTTCCTTTCCTCCTCTCTCTTTCTCCCTCTCCCTCTTCCTTTCCTTCTCTCTTTTATTCCCCCTCTCTATTATCTGTAGTAATGAGAGACTCCAAGACTCTCTCTCTCTCTCTTCCTCTCTCTCCCTTTCTCTCCCTCTGCCTCTCTCTCTCCCTCTTCCTTTCCTCCTCTCTCTTTCTCCCTCTCCCTCTTCCTTTCCTTCTCTCTTTTATTCCCCCTCTCTATTATCTGTAGTAATGAGAGACTCCAAGACTCTCTCTCTCTCTCTCTCTCTCTTCCTCTCTCTCTCTCTCTCTCTCTCTCTCTCTCTCTCTCTCTCTCTCTCTCTCTCTCTCTCTCTCTCTCTCTCTCTCTCTCTCTCTCTCTCTCTCTCTCTCTCTCTCTCTCCTCTCTCTCTCTCTCTCTCTCTCTCTCTTGTAATGAGATTAGATTCCAAGCTTCAAAGTCTTGCTTGGTTTTTTCACTCATGACTGAGGCTATACTACTTGAGTCAAGGTTTCACTCTGTCTTTGACTGCACAAGTGAACATAAATGTCTCATGGATTGCTACTGCAAAAAGCTGTGAACCGTGATCTTTCAATCTTAGCCTCCTGTTTATATAGGAATATTGATGGGATACTGGCATCTACCTCTATTATCAAGTATTTTTGTTTTGTTTTGTTTCTGTTCATTCAAAATCTGTAAGGAAAGCAAATTATTCATAAAAAGGACTCTTCAAATAAAATATGTATTGTTGAAATATTACCTTAATTATGTTATCCTTCTGGATGACTTTTATTACTTGACATGTACATTATGTAATTTGATTTATTTATTTATTTATTTTTTGGGTCCGGTCGTGGGGCCTGAACTCTGGGCCTGAGCGCTGTCCCTCAGCCCTTCAGCTCAAGGCTAGTGCTCTGCCACTTGAGCCACAGCGCCACTTCTGGCTTTTTTCTTATGTGGTGCTGAGGAATCGAACCGAGGGCCTCATGCATGCAAGGCATGCGCTCTACCACTGAGCCACCTTCCCAGCCCCTGTAATTTGATTTTTTGAATTCTATTATTTCACACAGTCGAGTCACACACACACACACACACACACACACACACACACATATATATATATATATATATATATATATATATATATATATAATTTAATTGTCCATGTCTTGGTTTATAATGTGTTGTTTCACAACAGAATTTATTAAAATTTAACTCTGTACTACTGAAGCAAGACCTTTATGATAATCAATGTGTTGTAAATCATAAGTTCATCTCTTCTTGTGGCACCATGTGAGCACCACAGGTAGTTTCCTGGAATCACTCCACATGTTTTTGAAGACACTGCCAGACACTTTTCTGAACACATATGAGTTCACTGTTCTGCCAAATATGCAAGGGCATCCTTCGTAATTCTCCTTGGATTTTCATTGTTGTAAGTCCTGTGATGGTCATGTTGATTTTCTCCCCTGTTTCATTCATCACTGTATCTTGGTAACTACTGATATATACTATTTAATTCACTCCATTCTCCTTGTGCCTTGGCCTGTACCCCTCGCACAGCAGAGGGCCAGATATTGGGAATATTTAATTTACTCTTTATTTCAGACATATAACTTTACTTTCTAGCAATACATTCATTGAATTCATTCTGTACATTTTAATGTCTTAATAATGATTACTGTATTTTTGTGGCTTTGCCTGTTATTTGCCTTCAGAGAAGAACATAGCTCAGTAACTGTACCCTAGGTAAATGAAGATCACAATCGTGCCTCAGTAGATGTTGCTCATTGGATAATGTTTACCTTATGGTCGGCCTGCTTGATTCCTTTACATTATTTTTCAATATAGACCTTTCTTATGGAAAATATTTGTGGGCCTTGTGAAGATCAATTCCTAGTTTAAGCAGTCATTAATTTTATTCCAAGATCAGTTCATGGTACCCTCAGAATTTCTTCAGTGTCTGCATAGTAGTGCTTCACATTCTTGGATATATTTTAAGTATTGAGGCATCCAATGATAATTGCTTAAGTCACCATTTAGGTGATTGAAAAGAAAACCATACTGCAATCTCACCATATGACAATTTTCTACTTTTAAATTCTTTTATAATAAAATGGAGAGGGGAGGTGGGGAAGATTGGGTGTGGCGGGGAGAGGATGGGAAGGAATGGGAAGGGGAAACAAAGGAGGAGGCTACAATGCTTGATAAGAAATGTACTCATTATCTTGCCCATGTAATTGTAACCCCTCTGTACAGTATTTTCACAATAAAAAATTAATGCTGGAAGATTGAATATTATGTATATTTTATATTTTGCTAAGTATTTAGTTTTAGTTTAGGTTCCAATATAGAAGTATAAAGTTAAAGCATTATTATTTACTTGGTTTTAGTATTTCTAAAATGTTCAGAGGAAAGTTTCTATTAATTCACAATTTTAAGACAATAGAGTGTACATTATAACTGAACGAGACAGTTTATAATTTTTGTGTTCCAAAGCTGGTGCTGGGGAATCAAGTACAGTACTTCATTTGTCTTAATCTACTGTGTTAGTCTGAGCCTGATGTGATCTGTGGATTTATTCTCACTCAACTGGAATAAAGAAAAAGTTCCCTAGGAAGGAATTACTTGGTTTATTTATCCAATATTTCTCGCATACATAAAATTAATTTAATTCTACACTGACAGAAAATGGTATTCTTATGTTGCATTTATTAGTAGTAACCATTTTTTCTAGCCCTTCTCTTCACTGTCAATGTCTTGCCATTTCCTATCGTCTCCTCCCAGGAAACTTGACTTGATCTACTGGAAACGCACTTCCCCTCTGCTTCCTCCTTAGAAAGCCCACCCTAAACTAACCTACCCTCTGGTAGCCCTTCTATAAATTCTCAAAGCCCTGACTGCAACCAGACCCCTTCCTGAAAGCCCTGCTCTGCTACAGGGAAATCCCTCTTCCAGTCCACCACTTCCTGGAAGCCTGTTCGGCACTACCAGAAACCAGTCCACATCCCTATCTCCTCCCTTTATGTACTGCTTTGCTTCACCAAGAATCCCTCCCTTATCCACTGGTTACACCCCCTCCCAGTCTTGCCCCTCCCATATAATTGTCCCTCCAAGCCCCTCCTTTCCTTCTTACACCCTGCCCCCAACCAGCCTTCCCCCTGGAGTCCCTCCCAGTTTCAAAGGAAACCCTGCCTATTATTAGCCTACTTCTAAGTGGCCTAATTTCTCAAAGCCCAGTTCTGAACCTACCTCCTACCACAAAGCCCACCATGCTACTCCAAAAGTTATCCACCTCCCTATACCAGCCCTAGAAGCTCTGCCTTGCTAAACCAGAAGTTTCTCGCCCAGCTCACCACCTCCCGGGAAAGCTCCTCCTAATCCACCACATGCCTCTCCACCTCCCACATAAACTCCCTCTATGCCATGCCTTGCTCCTCAGATAAACCCGCCTTTTGGGCTCCTCTCTTGGATCCACTCTCTGCTCTATCAGATGTCCTGCCCATAATTATACTGTACCCATGTCGGGGTTCCAATCCTTCCCAAAGCCCCATCTCCAGCTTGCCCCAATGCTTCAAGCCCTACCCAGCTCCACTACAAAATACCAATCACTCTATCCCATCTCTCAACACCCATATTGGTCCACCTGAAACCACTGCACCAGTTGGCTTCCCTCTGGAATCCTCGCCAGGCTCACCTGGAAAACCCTGTCCGTCCTTCATCCCTTCTTTTAAGGTTGCCTTGCCCTACTGGAAATCCAACCACAGTAGGTTTGGTACTGCCTTGCAATACCGAAATCTCCACCCAACTGTACGTCCTGTCTGGAATATGTGGCTGGGTTTACTGAAAACCTCATCCTAACTAATCTAGTCCATTGGATTTTCTCCCTGTTCGCACAAAAGCCCTGGTCCTAATAAGGCTTGTGAACTGCCACCACATCCTGCTCCATAGAAACATCACTTCCACCTTACCACATGCCTCAAAGTCCTGCCAAGCTCTACCAAAAACCCAACCCCTTACTAGCCCACTCCTTCCTAGCACCTCCATTCCCTCTCAAAACCACACCCCCCAAAAGCCTCTCACTTATAGCCATGCCTTCCTCCACCAAAAACCCCTCCTTTGTCAGCCTCTTCCCTCAATTCCCCGCCCTGCTCCACGGAAAACCCCACCCTGACTATCCCATGGAGGCGCACAGTGCTCCCCCAGAAACCCTCCTCCCTGGTAGCCTTGTTCTTCCATTTCAAATTCCTGTCTACAAATAGCAAGCTCCCCTGTTGCCCCTCATTCTTACACTGAATATCAGGCAACCTGTCTGCCTTCTTCCTAAAGCCCTGCCCTGTTCCCATGGAAACACCACCCCTAACAAGTCAAGTCTTTCCTGTCCCCTCCCTACTGTCTCATAGCCCTACCCATGCTGACCTCTACCCTCAAATCCCTGCCCAGTTCCACCACAGAACCTTTGTAAATACCAGATTCTCCCTCAATCCTGACAGGGCTCCACCAGGATCCCCACACAACCTCATCCAGGAAGGCTCACCTAGTAACTGTTTTATTCCAAATGTGATTTTATATTGGTCATAGAATTCACACTAAACAATAGGATAAAACAGCAGTGTTGTAAACAAGAAACATAAAAATGAGATAGCTATTAGATATCTAAGTCTAGTTTTGGGTTTATTTAGGCTTCACAAAAAATGTTTCTGCAAAATAAATAAATAATGGCATAATAGCTAAAATGATTCAGTGTCATTATTAACATCTAACACATGCTGAGATTTTTATTTATACCTCTTTCTCACTTTCTTTTTTCCTCCCTCCTGTTTTCCTCCCTCCCTCCTTTCTCTTCTTTCTCTTTCTTCGTTCTTCTTTTTCCTTTCCTTCTTTAGAACATGACTATGAATTTAGATACTTTGTTTGCTAAACAACATTCCTTTTTTGATTTACTTGCTCATAGGTTATCAGTTTTGATAAGGGCCAAACAGAGTCTAAGTTCCTCAACTCTGTCTGCATGGCTTTCGATGTGGAGATCTTATTACTTTCCTTGCTAACTGATTCTGAATTACGATCATCTCAAATTCTACCTCTTCAGTTAATGATGTGAACTCCAGTAGCCTGCCCTCACTATAGATTGTCTAAATGAGTGAGTGCTGGCAATTTGATTTTAATCTCTTTTTTTCCAGTCCTATGTTTTGAACTTTGGAAATTTCTATCCCTAGGATGCTTTGGCTCAAGGTACTTGAGCGACAGTGACATTTTTGGATTTTTTCTGTGATTATTTGGGGACAAGAGACTCACAGACTTTCCTGCTCAGGCTGGGTTTGAACCATTATGCTCAGGTCTCAGCATCCCAAATAACTAGGTTTACAGATGTAAGGCACTCTTGCATGCTTACAATTTGAGTTTAATCACTGGCATAAATATTAAAATAGGTTTGTTGCTGTTAAAATATAGGGTAAGTAAGTTTGAAAATATAGTTTCACTAATCAGATATTTTGGGAAGTAATCTGTTTCACATTAGAAACATCTCTACCAGATTTGCTGTTTGTCATTTTGTATGTAATTTTAGAAAATAAACTTTATTTATTCCAAATTGGATAAAAGACTGAATGGCCTGATATGCTATCTCACATCTATGATCACTTTTTGTCAGAAGTCAGAGGTCTAGAGCATCACAATGAGAACATAACCTCGCCAAAAATGTATACATACCAATCTCAATAATAAGTGAACCATGAAGCCTCATACCATTAATCTCAGTAAAACAGGAGTCATAGGTATGAGTAACATGGTCCATGCATTGCCTACATAACAGAGATTGAAAGATAACCTAAAAGTACAAAAGGCAAGAGGCATACAAAGATTATTTATAAAAATAAATGATTGTAAAATTAAATACATTTTAAAAATGAAATATTCATTCATTTTAATTATGAATTTGATTTTGAAACTGTATTTCTCCACCCTTTATGTGCTTGTTAATGTGCCTTTCTGCACTTGGTTCCACCCCCACATATGAATACTCAATTCTGGGTGCTTATTTTGTTGGGCTGTGAGTTAGCTTTTCTAAAAAATTACATCATTTACGTTCTACTAGGACTCTATCATATTTTAGTTCTTACACTTGTGTACACCAAGTGTACACACTTGTATATTTTATATTTATAGATTAATAATATCTTTCTTGTTTAAGGGTAAACATGTATTCTTAGTTTCCCTTGGATTAACTTTCTTCACTTAACCTGGTTTTTAAGAGGTCTTACCATTTCTTTAAAATGATGCAGTGTCCTATTTTCTAATGGATGGATATAATTCCATTCCTCAATTATTATTCAATTGAGTGAAAATGCCTACATCTCATTTCTTGTATTTAGTGTGATCGATCCCTCAATGATGTAGCATTTAAGTTTGCATAGCCTTTGTCTTTCTGTGTTTCCATGTGTTTGATGTTGTGGTTTTGTTTTTATTCTTTATGCCATTTCTGGCGTTTGCATTCAGGGCCTTGCACTCTCCCTTAACATTTTTCAGTCAAAGCCTACATTCTACCACTTGAACCTCAACTCTATTGAGGCTTTTTGCTGATGAATTGCAGGTAAGAGCCTTGTGATCATTTGTCCAGGCTGGCTTCACAATTCAATTCTGAATAGCTAGAAAAATATGCAAGTGTAAGCAACACCTGGAAGACTCTCTATGTTTTATGTTTTTGTTGTCAATATGCTGGGGAAAAAACTTGGCATTATTTACCTAATATTATGCATAAAATCTTTTCTCTAATAAAAAGAACATAATGTATTTAAAATATATATGAATTAATACAACATAATACAAGATATAAAATAATATAATAAACATATAATAAATATACCTAATGTAATTTATAATTTAAATAAAGAAAAACATATAATACATAAATGTTCATAGAATTGTTATATATGTAATTATATATATATATATATATATATATATACAATATTTAGATGACAGTTCCTAAAATACTAATTCTATCAATCTGTATTTAATTTTATCTATCTATATTTATTAAATTATTATTTAGTAGCATTGGCATTTGAGCTTGAGGGCACATCTGCTTTCCTTTAAGGTATTACTTCTGAAAATATGGAAATATGTGAACACTTTCTGTTTAAATTCATACAAAGGAATTCATATATTCACAGGGAGACTTTTATCATTTCAAAATTTGTTCTATGTTTCTTCAGAGTCTGTTTTGTTTTGTCTATAATTCCTGGATAAGTGGTTAATCCATGCATCCAATTGGAAAAGCATATTAAATCACAATTTAAGTGACTGAATAGAAGTATATCACCCTGAAATATCAGTATATGGAAAAGTTTTCTGGTTTAAAATTTTTAAATTAGAACCTGATATAAATGAACAGTATATATAAATAATTTTATATTCTACTAATTGTCTACCTTCAATAAATTTTCCAATATAGGATGTTAAAGTACTAGTTTTTAAATATGATTTCTAAATCATTGAAAAGTAAGTTAATATTTATATACATTTCCTCATACTATGGAATTGTTATATTTTAATAATGTTAGCTAGTTTAAAATTTTATAGTTTTGCTTTTTTTGTCTGTGGTGAGGCCTGAACTTTGGGCCTGCAGGCTGGCACTCATCTCTTCAATTCAAGACTAGAGTTCTATTGCTTGAGCCACAGTGCCACTGCCATGTTTTTCTGCTTATTTGGTGCTGAAGAATCGAACCCAGGACCTCATGTGTGCAAGACAAATACTCTACAGCGAGCCACCATCCCAGCCCTAGTTTTCCTTACAGAAAATGGTTGGATCAAATAGAGTGATTTATACTCCAAGCCTATTCTGTGATTCTGAGCATGATATGAAACAGTGATGTTATTCATACTCAACAGGAATGAAAGTAAAAATTCATACTAAAGGAATTAGTTTAATCCAATCCTTAATTTATTTTAAATGTATGTTGAAAGAAAATGCTACTGTTTTTATTATACATCCCAAAGCAATCTACAAATTCAATACAATACTTATCAATATTCCAACCTCATTTTTCAAGGAAATAGAAGAGGCAATCCAAAAATTCGTATGGAACAATAAAAGACACTGAATAGCAAAAACAATCTTTAACAGAAAGAACAGAGTTGGAGGAATATCAATACCAAGTTTCAAACAAGCCACAGTCATCAAAACAGCTTCTACTGGCACAAGAACAGACCTGAAGACCAATGGAATAGTATAGAAAACCCAGAACTGAATCCACAATACTCCACAGCATCTTCAATAAGGGAGCTAAAAAAATAGAATGGAAGAAAGACAAACTCTTCAGTAAATGGTGCTGGAAAAATTGGTTAACTACTTGTAGAAAACCAAAGTTAGATCCATATATATCACCCTGAACTAGAATCAACTCGAAATGAATCAAAGACGTGGAAGTCAAAGCAGACACTCTGAAAACATTACAGGATGGAATAGGAGAAACCCTAGGTCTCCTTGGCACAGGCCAAAATTTTCTTAAAAGAGACTCAGAAACAAAACAAATAGAAGAAAGGTTGGACAAATGGGATTGCATGATCTTACAGAGCTTCTGCATGGCAAAGGACATAGCTAGGAAGATCAATAGAAAGCCCACGGGTTGCAAGAAGATCTTCACTAGCCATACAATGGACAAAGGACTCGTATCTAAAATATACCTGGAACTCAAAAAAACAAATCCCTCAACAACAAATCCTTAAAGAAACAACTGCCCAATAAATAAGTGAGCTTAAGAATTATAGAGAAACTTCTCTGAAGAGGAAAGGAGGATGACCAATAGATGCATGAAAAAATGCTCAACCTCCCTAGTGATAAAGAAATGCAAATGAAAACAACATTGAGATACAACTTCACCCCATTTAGAATGGCTATAACCATGACATGTAATAACAATAGATGCTGGAAGGGATGTGGACGGAAGAACCTTACTGCATTGTTGGTGGGAATATATACTTGTTCACCACTTTGGAAAGTAGTATGGAGGTTCCTCAAAAGACTCCACATAGAGCTCCCCTATGACACAGCAATCCCACTTTTGGGCATTTCCACAAATGACCACAAACAAGACCATACTAAAGCTACCAGCATTTAACATAGCTAAGATATGGAATCAAAACAGATGCCCCTCAGTAGATATATGTTCCTGGTAAATGTTTTTTTTTGGGGGGGGGTCCGGTTGTGGGGCCTGAACTCTGGGCCTGGCACTGTCCCTCAGCTCTTCACCTCAAGGCTAGCTCTCTACCACTTGAGCCATAGCGCTACTTCCGGCTTTTATTATTTTTTCTTATGTGGTGCTGAGTAATCGAACCCAGGGCCTCGGGCATACAAGGCAAACACTCTATCAATGAGCCACCTTCCCAGGCCCCTTCTTGGTAAATGTTTTATCCAAAATTTTATATTTGTCATAGATGTCATAATAATCACCAAGGCAAATAAACGGTATTAAGCAAAGGAATTTAAAATATGGTAGCAGATATTAGATTTGTTAGTCTAGTTTGGGGTTATGCTACTAGCACATATATGTTGTGGGAAAATGTGTGAAGTTGCTGCCTTACACGGCAAATTATTATTCGCATTATCACGTTGGTAAGATATTATAAGGTATAGTTATATTTCTAGACAATTTTTGTTTATATGTGAATATTAGCCTTAACATTACACTTTCCTCCCACTTTTTTATTTTTTTTTGGGTCCGGTCGTAGGGCCTGAACTCTGGGCCTGGGCGCTGTCCCTCAGCTCTTCAGCTCAAGGCTAGTGCTCTACCAGTTGAGCCACAGCGCCACTTCCGGCTTTTTTCTTTTTGCTTATATGGTGCTGAGGAATCGAACCCAGGGCCTCATGCTTGCAAGGCAAGCGCTCTACCACTGAGCCACCTTCCGAGCTCTCTCCCCACTTTTTATCTTTTTATTTTTTGTCAGTCATGGATCTTGAACTCTGGGTTTTGGCGCTGTCCCTGAGCTCTTCAGATAAAGTCTAGTGCTTTACCATTTGAGCCACAGTGCCACTTCTGGTTTTCTGGTGGTTAATTGGAGGTAAGAGTCTCACTGATTTCTTACCAGGGTTAGTTTTGATCCAACAACCTCAGATCTTAGCCTCCTGAGTACCTAGGATTACAGGCATGAGACATTGGCGCCCAGCTAAAATGTTACTTATTTTAAATTCTGTGGGTTAGTTGAATGAGGAGCATGAATGTGTAGAAAAGTAACTTTCAAATCATCTCTCTAAATAATTTCAGAGTTCCATTTTCGTAATCCTTATTGCAGTGGCTAATATCAGAACCTCCCAAAATAACAGAATGATACTTCATTTTCCACTTCCCATAAGACACTATTGAAAGAGAATGAGTTAGATCTACCGATATAAGTCTAAGAGAGAATATATAATTGAAAGAATAAAAAAAATTGATGACACAGGAAGGCACAAGTGCCTTTCCTTTTCAAAAATAAGGAATTTCATAAAACTATTTTTAATGGCAGGGCTGTTTCATCTGAAAAACAAAAACAACACAATATCATAATATGTTGAAAAGGATCACCAACTACGTTAAGTGTGATATATCATTGGAGACTTTAAGAAATGAATTGATTCAGGTAAAATAATTCTTTTGGAAAACTATGTTTATTAAGTTTATTCATTGTAAATTTTATTTTTCTTTACATGTCACTAAATATACATATGTATATATGTATGTAAACATGTATGTATATATGTACACACATCTATACACATGTATGTTTATATATATGTGTGTATGTGTATATATCAGCAGGATCTGTCCAGTGAACTGTATGGTTATGCAATTTCCTCATGGCAAGTTCATCAGAAGTAGGGACTTCTACAAACCTCCACACAGCTGCAACACGACTGCACATGCAAACTTAAGTGCTCACCATTGTAACCCAGACCTCTGTTTTATTAAAGCTTTTTATATAGAGTGTTATAGTTTCATTTAGGCCTGACACAAAATGTGCCTGTCCCTAGAGATCAATGATGGCATTTATTACTACAATATTGTAGTGTAAATCTTTACATTGAACACATATTCATTATGAGTTGTTCTTTCTTTCCTTTTCTTATTTAAATTTTAGGAAGTTGATTTGCATTTTGATGTTGTGTTTTCCAGACAAGTACTCCATCACTTGAGTCACTCTACCAATGCTTTTTGTTTGAGTTACTTTACTCATAGGTTAACAATTTTTTCACCCTGCCCAGTAGAGGTTATACTCCTAATTACCTATGCCTGCCATGTAGCCCTAATCATGATTGCATTACAATATCCCTAGCTAGTAGAGTGATATGGGCAACACTTTACTTCCTAGACTGATCCTGAACTGAGATGCCTGTTTTATCCCTGTTTACTTATTATTGTGAGCTCCAGTTCTGCCTACTTCTAGAATGTATGACAGAAATAAATGATTTATGGAGATTTGATTTAATCACTGGTATAAATGCTAATATAGGTGATTTGACATTTAATATAGGATATGTTTTAACGTATAATTACCCTAGTCATATATTTTGATCAGTAATTTTGTTTCACATTAAAAACACCTCTTGACCATAATTAAGGACTAACTTTTGCTGTTTGTCAACTTGTATTTCATTTGGGAAAATAAGCCATGTCTTGCATTTGGGATAAAGTACTTTGAATGGTCTGGTGTGCTGGCTCACATCTATAGTCACTCTCAGTAATCAGAAGTAAATAGATCACATATCCTAACCAAAAATTTAGGAAGTCTCAATCTCAACAAAAAAGTGATCATGGTGAAACATACCATTAATCTCAGCAACACAAGAGGCTAAGTCTCTGCCCAGAAAGAGTGAAAAAGAAACAAAGAGAGAAAGAAAGAAAGAAAGAAAGAAAGAAAGAAAGAAAGAAAGAAAGAAAGAAAGAAAGAAAGAAAGAAAGAAAGAAAGAAAGAAAGGAAAAATAAAATTATTGAGATTGAATGGTTTGGATTCAGGAGTCACATGGCAGAGGTAGTATCTGTATTTGGTAATAGGTCTGCCTACAGACCTTGAGGCCCTACCTACATCTTGGCTAAGTTTTCACAATTTATCTGTGTTACCTAGGTATCTGGCCCACCTGGAGGCAGCCATATTCCTCTCCTGCTAGGTAACAAACTGGGCTACCTCTTGTCACACCTCCCATCTGACCAGAGGAGGGTTGCAGGCCCTGAGGTCACATCCAGATCCAGTGTAGCCACAGTTTACCCCCACCTGGCCACAACTCATCTGGTCCCCAGCCTAGATAATTCCTGGCATGAGGTTGGGTCGTCCCTTTTTCTGGCTATGTCTCTCCACCATGCATGGGATGGGCAGCAGTTTGGTAAATAAAATACATTACCTGACTGAATACAGTGTGGTATTCTCTTCATCAGCTATCTAATTAATATACCTGACACTTCGGAGTTTCTAGTTATAAATCTGTGGATATTAATCCTGTGGATAATTTTGTGACACATGTGACTTTAGTATCTACAAAGAATATGTGCTCACTCTTTATTTAACAGTATACTTCTACCTGGAATTCTGTAGTTAACCTTAATCTTTAATTAACCTTAAAGTCTTTTTTGTTTGCTTTGTTTTGTTTTTTGCTTAAAGTCATAGAAGACAATCTGAAAGCATCTCTGGCTTCATATTTTCGCATCACGCTGGGCCATACAACGTGTCTGCCACCAACTCAGATGATGGGGCTCTCAAATTCTGGAAAGCAGATGAACCTTATAATGTACCATGCCTTTTTGATTTCTCAGATTATTTTAAAAATATAATTGTTACTAAGGTGTGTACAGCGAGGTGAACATTTCAAAATTCATGTAATGTGTACATTTGTCTTGTAGACAATGCCAACCTTTCCTGAGCTTTCTCCCAGTTTCTGTTTTTTGTTGTTGTTGATGATTGTTTTTGTTTATGTGCCTGAACTTCATGCTTGAACTCAGGGCTTGGGTGCTGCCCCTGAGTTTTTGTAATCCAGGCTACTCTACCTCTTGAGCCCCAGATCTCTTCATGGCTTTTTGGTTGTTAATTGGAGAGAAGAGTCTCACAAACTTTCTCATTCCAGCTGGCTTTGAACTGTGATCATCAGCCTCCTAATTAGCTAAGATTATAGGTCTGAGCCCCCAGTGTCCAGCTACTAAAGTGTTGGTTTCATGCTTCCTGTTGTGTCACAATTTTCCTCAACTCTTGGCACCAATACTACAGATTGCCTGGCTCAAATCTGAATCAGTGGAACATGTTTGTATTTTGAGGAAGGCAAGAATAGGAAATTATAGGCAATAGGGACATATAAGATAAACAAAATCATTTTGTTAATTATGCATGGCCTGTGAATGATGTTATACATATCCAAGTGGGTGTTGGCAGAGATGGGGTTTCTCATCCTGTTCTTAAAACAAAACAAAAATCAACCAAAAAATAATACATATGAGTCCAGCAATTTCCTCTAATTAGAGACCTATCTGCCCTAGTTTATAAAAAAGTGTCCTTTATTGAAGTGCTCCTACTTTTTCTAACTCAAAATATAATATAGTTGTCTGTAGAATTGTATACCACAGATGTCATTTTATTAATTCACAATGAATTCAGATATTTAAATGTTTATTTAATTTTATTGGTTGTGGAGCTTGAACTTAAGGCCTGGGCACTCTTGATGAGACTCTGTGCTCAAGTTAGTTAGCACTCTACCACTTGACTCACAGAGCCACTTCTGGTTTTTGAGTTGTTAATTGGAGATAAGAGTCTTATGGGGATTTTTCTTACTGGGCTGGCTTTGAACAGTGATCTTCATATCTCAGCCTCATCTGTAGCTGGGATATCAGGCAAGAGCCACTGGCACTTGGCTTCAAATTGTCATTTTTTTAAATCATGAATTGCTTAGTGCTTCTGGATCACATATATAATCCTACCTATACTTAGGATTATTGGTATGAGAAACAACATTACTTGTGTGTTGTTTATGATGGTTTGTATTGGCATGTTTTACTATTGTTTATTTCTGATTCTACAAGGCTCTTATGTTTATTTTCCCCTAATGGGGTTGATAGGTGGTCTGTAGTGTTGAACCTTCTTTGATTGAGATGAAGCCATGTGGAAATTCTTTCCTAGCATGGCATGAAATTGAAATCCTCCTGCTCTCATCCTCCCCATGATCCTTGGATGATAGATGTGTTCAATCCACATAGTCAGATTGGGGACCATTGCAGGTAAAACTATACTGATCTTGAACTGATGTCCCAAATAACTAGCTTTACAGTCATATGCCTTCAAAAATCTTGTTGTATTTTTTCACTTTGAAGTAGTGTTTGTACATACTTAGGGAGTGCAAAGATAACATACTACTTGTTTAGTATATTGAATAATCTGACCAATATAATTATCAGGTTTATCTCCTAAAACAGTGAATGCTAATGTACATTGGTAACCTCCTGACTCTGGTAGTTATTTTGGAATATACCATAAACATGAATACGTTGATAATATGTACTAGAGGATTGGACGTTGATAGAGATAGGGACAAGTTTGACTATGCGTAGTAAATATATATTTATGTATTGCTGCTCTGAAGATTATTATCATATATTCATCATGACAATAATTTTCCTGTAATGTAGAATTTTCGATTTCATAATCTGCCATTTTTTATCTTCTTTACATTCTCCTTATAAATATGAATCTTTTTCCTGTTCCTTTTAATTTTTTGAAATTAGTAAAAGATGGAATTAAAAAATTCATGGTCTACTAAAATTATCTCATTTTGTTTGATTTTGTGATGCTAAATCATTAAGACCACAGTTTCCTGAAAGTTATGCTAGCAGACTATATCACTAAATTTTATTGTAATTATATCTTTTAATTATATTTTGTATAGGATTTTACTGTTGCTGTTTTTTGATATACATTGTTGTGAAGATGGACTGAAACTTGATCCAGTAACAATGCTTTATCACCCCACTGTCTCCAGTAAAAATGATTTATCACCATGTTCTGGAAGCTCATAATTATAACTCTAGCTAATCAGGAGGCTGAGACCTGAGATTTAATTCAGACAGCTTGCACAGGAAATATTATGAGTCTCTCATCTCCAGTTCACTACAAAACGCTTGCAGTGGAACTGTGGCACAATTGGTAGAGCAGTAGATTCAAGGGCAATATGCACGGGATTGTCAGATAGCCGTGAGTTCAAGCCCTAAAACACACATATAGACAGACACACATTCACAAAAATACACACACTCTCACACTCATTATACATGCACAAAATCGCAGGCAATGTTGTATCTTAAATTCTTATCCAGAGATTGGAAACAGCTCACTGATTTTTGAAGAGTTTTCCTTGATTATTTTGAAAAGGGAGGATAGTTCATGGGACATAGTCAACAAGACTTTAGTGAGGAATATTTCATAAATGCGTAGCTTATAAAAAGAACAGGAGCACAGTTTTTATCTTTAAATATTACATTTCTTCAACTATAGTATTTTTAAATAATAATCAATGAATTATGAAAAAACAATTAAGGACCTCTTCTCCTCTCCTCCTCTCCTCCGTCATAAAAATATTACAAAAGTATCAAAAATAGTCTTTTATCTTACAAGAATGTACACCTGTAAAAATGTCTGACTGTATGTGTAATGTTTGTTTTTCAATACTTGTTTGATTTTCCCACCACTAAGTACTTGCCTTTTTTCCAGATGACAGCACACAGGGGCTTCAGGAGCACAGAAGATTAGGATTCAAAATCCTAACAATGTCCTAGGAAGTAGAGGTAAAAAATACATGCAAGAAGCCCATGGCAGGCTGAGAGGGTCCTGAGAGCAAAATGATTTGTGCAGGATGAGGGAAATAGTGACAAATAAGGCATGAATCAGACCTAGGAAAGTCTCCTTGAGCTGAAATCATGCTAGTACCTAGGCCTAGCTGAAGTTGTTGGGATAAGACAATGTCCACATATGTATATAGTGATGTGGGAAAGGAGAGTTCAGTCTCCAGTTTATCTTTGGGGTGGTCTTATGTAAGCAAGCAGCTTAGATCATTGGCCCTGAGAGATGACTCTAGCTACCTCAAATTGGAACATAATACAGAACCCTGAGAGCCAGGTAACTGTTAACTGATTGTCAGTTCAAGCCACTCACTTGGCCTGTGGCTCAGAAACATGAAAGGTGTTCCTGTGTTGTTTTCAAAGTGGAAGAACCTCGGGTCTCAGGCATGAGAGGTGTGAGTGCCTCACTTGAAGCTGCAGACATTGGATCAGTGCCAAACCATGAATCCAGTGTCTCAGCCCTTGTTATAAGAACAAACCAAAGGAAGCACAAAGCAACTCAGATAATGTATAACCATGATAGGATACTTATTTAATCTCATCCTAGCCCATACTAGAACATTCTTTTTGTGTGTTTTTATATGTGTATACTGAGAAAATATTTACTGTGTAGTTTTCAATCCACTCTATTACAATTACTCAATTTGAATTGTACTTCCATTACCATTTTTGAAAGATCCATTCTTTTTACCACATTAATGTGAGAATGAGTCAGCCGAGACCCTGAATATTCCTTATAATATATGGAGACTGGACTCAGGCTTGTTGGAAATGCTGGTGAAGGACCTGGTCCCTGCCTAAAAGAAAGGTGATCTCTTCTATATTGGAAACTTCCTCCACCACTATAGACAGTGGGGAACAATTAAGCAGGTGCTGGATTTTTTTTTGTTTAAAAAGTGAGTGTTCCTCCTTCAAACCCAGGACTGATGAGACCCCCTGGCAGAGTATTGGAATACTTGGCACCTCTCTGAAACTGTTTCACTTGGGCTTTATCATAGAAGCTTGGCTTGAGACAAAGAAGTGCACTCCCTGGCTAATTTCTTAGGACCGGGCAGCCAGAATATTTCAATTGCCTAGAATCTAGTGGAGCCTTAGCAGTTTGCTAAGGCTAGGATTAAAGACATGAGCCAGTGGCACCCAACTTCCACCCTCACCAAGGAAATCACTAACTTGGAGGCCTTTGAAGTAACTAGAAGAAAGGGACAAAAGTTGAATTTGGGGCCTGAGTGCTGTCCCATGGGTGTTCAGAGGTAGCACTCTACCATTTGTGTCCCAGGTCCAGTTCTGGCTTTTGGCTGGTTAATTGAATATGTGTTTTTAGAATTTTACTGACTAGACTGGGTTCAAACTGTGATCCTCAGAGCTCACCCTCCTGATTAATAGGATTACAGGCACGAGCAATTGTGCATTTATTTGGACAGGTGCATATAAGCCCCTTCACAGGATCTCCATGAAACTGTATAGATATATCTCTACTTTTTGTCGGTCATGTTTACATTACCATGTGGGACTTAGCCAGTCTCATGTATGCCCTGTTAGTTCATAAAAGGAGAAGCATAGTTAACTTCCGTCTCTTGTCCCATTGGTACAGATCCTTCTACCATAACTGGAAAGAAGATGAACAAGTGAAGAAGTAAGTGGACATTGGCATGAAGAGAAGTTCTGTCCTTGAAAAATGGGTATCTTTTAGTTTTCTGAATCAAAGTCAACTTTGCACACCAGTTGTGATTTTCACCAGGAGGTTGATGCTTAGCACTTCAGTGGATAGCAGATTACACAGTAGTAGAAGTGGTTGTGGTTTTGGAATCTCATGGATGACAGGGAGGATTGTGTTTAACAAGTCAGATCCAGTGGGAAACAACTTTCTCTGTCTATCACAGGGAGAGTTTTGGAGGATTGTATTTGAGAAATTACTTCTTTTGTGAAAATATCATACAGAGGAATTAAAATTACATGAGCAAGGTAATGAGTACATTTCTTATCAAGCATTGTTGCCTCCTCCTTTGTTTCCACTTACCATCTCCCTCACATCACTGTATATAAGATATCCCAGGATTGTAAAACATATAAAGTTAGATTTGTGCTCCATTAACCAAATTTCATGATTCATAAAAGAGTATATTCACAGTACTTTATTTATACTGAACCTTTTCCCATTCTTTATTATTGAGCACAACATTAATGTTGGTAAGTCTTGCCTTTTCATTGGAAAATTCTCTTAAAAAATTTCTAAACTTTCCTTTCTTTTATACAGCAAATAAAACTATGTATGGTATGTGAATATCACCAGTAGAGAAGTAAGTGAATGCCACCTCTACAATGCTCTGGACCTGCTTGATCATCTCACCTAGCTGCAGCTCTGTGTTCTTTCAGGCATCCTTTCAGGTCAAATGATCTTCTCCATAGTGCCCAGGTTAGGGTGCTCAGTAACTTCCCTCCAGTCTCCAAGAATAGCTCATGGATATTTCTTCATTGCAGAAAATAGATTTCTCTATTCTACAAAAAAAAAAAAAATGTGATTCGGTTAAGTCTGTACTCTCATAAACATTTTATTTTACATTAGTCCATATTTAATTGTATTTTATTTTATTTGAGAACATACTGTACAGGGGGGCTACAATTACATGGGCAGGATAATGCATACATTTCTTACCAAGCATTGCAGCCTCCTCCTTTGTTTACCCTTCACTTCCCTTCCCCGCCTCCCCCCTCCCCCCACCCAATTTTATCCCCCTACCCCCACCCAATTATACCCCCTCCCCCCCACCGACATTTTAAAGCTGGTTTTGACATGACATTTTGTACTTCTCATTGTTGCAACAGGTCCACCTGAATCCTTAAACGACTTGTTTGCCCCCATCTCCTCCACATGTTACACTGACATCAAATATAGTGAATGCGGGGGTTACACTGTGGGAGAGGGACATACAAAGCAACAAAGAAATAATCTTATAAATGCGTTAGAAACATATGCATGAAAGAAACGAAAACATTAAAATACATATTTAAGGGTTCATTTTCCTAACATCACATTATCTGACCTTTTCTGCTTGACTCATACCTATACTAGATATTGCAAATAAGGGAAACCATGGGACCTATGCTTCTTTGGGCCTGGCTTACTTCACTTAATATAATTTTTTCCAAGTCTTTCCATTTCCTAACAAATGGGGAAATGTCATTCTTTCTGATGGAGGCATAGAATTCCATTGTGTATATATACCACATTTTCTTGATCCATTCATCTACAGAGGGGCATCTGGGTTGGTTCCATCTCTTAGCTATGGTAAATAATGCTGCAATAAACATAGTTGTGCTGGTAGCTTTAGTGTGGTCTTGTTTGTAAACATTTGGGTAAATGCCCAAAAGTGGGATTGCTGGATCATAGGGGAGATCTATGTGATGTCTTTTGAGGAACGTCCATACTGCTTTCCAAAGTGGTTGAACAAGTTGACATTCCCACCAACAATGAAGTAAGGTTCCTTTCTGTCCACATCCCCTCCAGCATCTGTTGTTGTTAGAGTTCTTGATTTTTGCTGTTCTAACTGGAGTGAGGTGATATCTCAATGTTGTTTTGATTTGCATTTCTTTTATGGGTAGGGATGTTGAATTATATTCATCAAATCATTTTGGAAACGTCATCATCTTTTTTTTGCTTGGCTTTGATTTTTTTTTTTGCCAGTCCAGGGGCATGAACTCAGGGCTAGGGCACTGTCCATGAGCTACTTTTTCTCAAGGCCAGTGGTCTACCACTTGAACCACAGCGTCACTTCAAGTTTTGTTCATGTGGTTCTGAGGAATCAAACCCAGGGATTCATGCATGTTAGGCAAACACTCTAACACTGAGCCACATTCACACCCTGTAATAAATCTTATTACTTAAAGTTTAAAATTATTTAAACTTATCTTTTTAAATTTACTACGTGATTAAAATGATAATCACATCCAAAAATATTTTCATAGCAACATTTACCCTGTTTGACTAAAAGATTAGGCACTTCATGATAGCACAACTAATGTGTTTAAATTCACCATCTCTAGCCACGTGTTGTTGGCTCATGACTATAATGCTAGCTATTTAGGAAGGATAGAACTGAGGAGTGAAACTTTATGAAACTCATCTCCAATTAACTACCTCAGAAAACTGACATGGAATTAAGGTACAAGAGGCAGAGTGCTAGCCTTAAGCAAAAGATCCCTGGGATAGTGCTCAGGACCAGAGTTCAAGAAATAAGACTGGTATGTGCATGAGCATGAACACACACACATGCACACATACACATACACACCATGACCATCATTATCACTAGAATATCATGACTCCACTCACAAGAGATCTGCAACAGTCAAATTGTGAGACAGGAAGTAGAAAGATGGGTTTCCTGAGACTGGGGAAAGAGATGGATGGATTATGCTGTTTAATAAGTGCTGAATTTAAGGTTGGATTCTGAGAAAATTCTAGAGGTTGATATCAATGACGGTGCATGAAAATGTGAATGTACTTAAAACCACTGAAGTGTACAATTATAACTGGTTCATATGAAACATTTAATGCTATTGATTTTTTCCCAGTGAGAGAGAATAGATAACATTTAAGCCAGAGAGGGCCTGGACAAGATAAGATGGCAGGATTTGAGGCTCCTTATAAAGGTCACTGGTTCAGTTTCCCACCCATAAATATCTGCTTTGGGCCATTTGTGCTGGGCTTATGCCAGGTTGGAGCAAAGGCAGTGAGTGCTACTTGTAACTGGCACTATATAATTTGAGCCACATCTGTTCTTCTGGTCCTTTGTAAGTTAATTAGAGATAAAACTCTCAGATTTAGCTGCCTGGGCTGGCTTTGAACTTCAATCCTCAGATTTCAGCCTTAATGTACTACCTTAAACAAATTATTTGAACTTGCTCTTTATTGTTGTTGGTTTTTGTTGTCAGGCTTGAACTTGGGGCCCAGGTGCTGTACCTGAGTTCTGCTTATGGCTAGCATTCTACGGGTTTGAATTACTAGACTACTTTTGATTTTATGGTGATTAATTAGAAATAAACTATCACAGAATTTACTGCTGAGACTGGCCTTGAACCTTGATCCTCTGATCTTAGCTTCTTTAGTAGTTTGGATTTCAGGTGTGATCCAATTACACCTTGCTGGGAACCTGCTCCTTTATGAAGGAAGGGGCTCTGATTATCTCCATTTTCCAGATATAGAAACAGAGGCAAACAAATTGAAATGATTTGTGTATGATGTCACAAGTTAGTAAATGCTGGACCTGGGTCTTTTCTCCTGGTCTTTCCAATTGCAAACCTTATACTCAAATAATACGCCATTAGTGTGAGGCCTTTGTTATGTCCTACCCTCACATTCCTGTAGCAAGGAATCAAAAATTCCTATAGGTATTATTAAGTACATGGCAGTCTAGTGATGAGAGTGACTGGGTTTGAGTCTCATCTTCATTATTGGAATTGGATTGAGATGTTTGTTTGCTCAGGATTTAAGTTTTGTGATCTTGGCCCTAGCGAATCATTGGTTCTGTTCCAGTGTCCTGGTCTGTAAGATTAAGATAATGATTACCTATCTCATCGGTTTATTACCAAGTTCACAAAGCAAAAGGGGGGTTGGTGCCTAGCATATAGCTCTTTATTTCATTGAATAAAGATTGTAGCCTATGTCTGTGTGTGCAGTTCAGTTGTAAAGCTATACTTATTTAACATGGTGTGGAGGAGGAAGTTTGTGAGGGGAGAGGAGGAAGAAAGAAGAAGAAGGGAGAAGAAGGGGTGGAATGTGGCCAGGCAACAGCAGCTCAAGCCTGTAATCCTAGCTACTTTGGAGGCTAAGATTTGTGGATGGTGGGTAAGCCCAGCCTGGGCAAGGAAGTCTATGAGACTCTTAAGTCTAATAAAGTACTCATAAAAACCATTGATTACTGAAATGAATAAATATATCAGAGAATAAAAAAAGAGATACTATAAATTATTTATCCTTAATCTAAATGAAAGGAGGTGGCTTTTGGGGCTTTTTCCTTGGGTTGAAACTTAGCCTTTTGCTTTCCAAGAAAGTTCTGTGCCTCTTAGAATCAAACCTCTGGCCCTATATTAATGTGGGAAAATTGAAGTGATAAAAAGACATGGTTTGCAGGCAGCTTTGATCCTCTATTCTAAATGGTGGCTTTTGGACCTATAGCTTGGGTAAGTAAAGCTTTATAGATATATTTTAGCCTTATGAAAATGTTTATGTATCACCAAATGCCTGTCCAAGGTATACTTCTCCCTTTTGATTCAGCAGATTGCTTTTTTTGGGGGGGAGTGGTTATAGTTTGTTAAATGTTTGGTAGAAAAATGGTTAAAACCCCCAAATTAGGGCTGGTTCTGGGGCTTGAAAACTGGGCCTGGGCAATATCCCTCAGTTCTTCAACTAAAGGTTAGTGTTTTACCCCTTGAACCATAGCGCTACATCCAGTTTTCTAGTGGTTTATTGACATAAGAGTTTCATGGACTTTCCTGCCTGGGCTGGCTTTGAACTAAGATCCTCAGATCTCAGCCTCCTGAGTAACTAAGATTATAGGTGTGAGCTAGTAGTGCCTGGCTCAGATTGTTTTTAAGTTTGTACCTTTAGGATTGTGACTCTATATCACATAAAATTAACAATCTCTATTAATAAATAGATTCTTTGTATAATTATATTTACAATTGGCACTTGATGATCCAAATATTAAGTACCATGCCCAAGTAGTAAGTACCTGGATGAAGTTTAGTTTTTCTGATACTCCTTGGGGAGACTAGTGGTTTAAAATTTTCCTTAGTGAAATAGGTAAGGGACAATTTTCCAATGTCTGTTTGGTATGATAAACATGATTTCCTAGGCCTGGTAACATTTCCCGTTTTTCAAAACTCATAGCTATTATATAGTCCTTACCCCATACCCTGATTCCCTACTCTGATTTGTCAGCCCTGTCCAATACTTTGGGATGTAGTCCTCTTTTCTATCATTCTAATTCTCATCTCTATCATTATATGTGTGTCAGGTTTGCATGTTGCCCTAATTGTCTGGACATAAATCTATTTCTCCTACTCTTTTACTCCATTGAGATATTCTTTAGGTACAAAAAGTTTTTTTTTTCCTTATTGAAAATATGTCTGGCCAGGTGCTGCTAGCTCACGCCTATAAACCTAGCTACTCAGGAGGCTGAGATATAAGGATCACAATTCAAAGCCAGCAGGAAAGTCCGTGAGACTCTCTTATCCAAATAACCACCAGAAATCTGGAAGTGGTTCAATGGTTCAAATGTTAGAGCATTAGCCTTGAGCTGATGTGCTCATGGACAGTTCCCAGGATGAGTTCAAGTCCCACAACTGACTGAAAGGAAAAAGATAATATGTCTAACAGGACATTTAAAATATTTTCTGGAAATTTTTTTAAGGATATCTGGGGAGTATTTGTTTTTTTTTTTTTAATTTTCAAGCCACTACTTAATGAACATTATATTACTATTGGGCAACCCAGTATTTTAATTTTTTGTTTAAGTGATGGGTCCTGAACTCTTGGCCTGGGCACTATCGCTTAGCTTTTTAGCTCAAGGCTAATTATCTACCACTTGAGCCACAGCTCCACTTCTGGAATTTTCTGCGTATGTGGTCCTGAGGAATAAAACACAGGGTCTCATGCCTACAAGCCAAGAACTCTACCACTGAGCTACCTTCTCAGCCCACTATTTTAATTTTTATAGGCTGGAGGGTTGCTTCATTTTGTTTTGATTTTTCACATAACTGTGTTTGAAATCAGGGTCACACTTACCTTGATTCCTTAGCTGGCAGTCTACCACTTTAATCACAGCTCAAGCCCTGCTGTGCTTTGAACCACCATTCTCCAGATCTCAGCCTTCTAAATCACTAGGATTATAGGCCTTAGCCAGCAGTGCGTATATGAATTTTGTTTTCAAAACTGTGTCATGTAAGCCTGATATGGGTAGCTCACATCTATATTCCTAGCTGATCATGAGACTGAGATATGAAGCCAGCCCCAAGCAGGAAACTTTCTGACACTCTAATCCCCAACAAACTACTCAGAAAATACAGGAAGTGGAACTGTGTCTCAAGTGATAGGGTGCTAGCCTTGAGCTGAACAAACACAGGGACAGCACTAGACCCCTGATGGACCCCAGGCCCAGCCCAGGGAAGGAGAAGGGAAGAAGGATGTTACATACTAAAATGTGATTCTCACAGTAAACTGTAAACTCTTCTTCCCAAACACTCATGCCTAGTCTTCCTCTTTCTCCTTCTTAGAAGCCACACTATTACAGGTTTCTAGTGTCTTACAAGAGGCATAGTCACTTGCAATATTATGTATTTTTTCTTTTATATTGAATTCCCTTAGGAACTTTAAAATTGCTTCTATAAATTATAATATAGGTGGAAATTATTTCCCTTATTGAAAATTAATTGATTTTTTTGAAATGCATAGAATACAATCTCTTTGTCATGGGTCCCAGTGTATAATAAGGAACATTCTTGACCTTGAAATTATTTGGTTGCTTATTTGTTGCATCATTTAAACATATGTTGAATTTGGGGGTTTTAACCATTTTTCTACCAAACATTTAACAAACTAAAAATTATGTTTCCTAATTGGATTTTGTTTTGGTCTTTTGGGATGTTTTGGCTTTCAGGGTACTAGTAGGCTTAAACTCAACATGAAGCTCTTGCTTTGAATTTTTACTCGAGGCTTTCTTTGTACCATTTGAATAGCATCTCCACTGCTGGCTTTTTGCTAGTTCATTGAAGATAAGAATCTTCAGGATTTATTTTCATGGGTTGGCATCAAATTTAGATTCTTAGATCTCAGCCTCCTAAGCAGCTAAAATTACAAGAGTTAGCTGAACCCTGGCTATATTCAGCTACCGCTGAAATCAAACAAGTATTTCTGTTGGAGTCAAGAAGGGCACAGTATTCTGAAGCAATTGTGTATGATTATGTATTTGAAATGATCATATAGGAATATACAGCTATGTAAGTGTATATATATGTATGTATATATGTATTTGTCGTTTTAAATGTGCAGAGGTGAATTAGGATTCATGTGTTGATCTTGAGGAAAGATTTCACCTAGAGCTCTTCACAGACAGGGCTACCCTGTATAGAATGCTTGAGACTAAAGGTTAGGTAAATACAGTCAGCATCCCAACCACGTTTCCTTGCTTAACACATGCATATCCTGTAGCGTTATGATGGCTACTTTAATGTGTGTGAGCAAATGCTGGGACTTGAATTTGGGTCTTGGATGATGTCCTTTAGCTATGTTACTCAAGGCTAGTACTCTGCCATTTAAACCACAGCTTAACTTTCTGTGTTTTACTGGTTAATTGTGGAGGTAGCAGTCTCATGGACTTCTTTACACAAGCTGGCTTTGAACTGGGATCCTCAGATCTCAGTCTTCTGATTACAGAGCCGAGCCAACAGTGCCAAGTTTTTAATCATTAATTTTACAACCTACATACTCATACACATCTCTCACATCAAAAACACTCACTGTTCACTCTAACTGACAAGGTGCAATGAAAGATGGTTAAGCACAATGTTAGATAATGGGCTTCTAGCCCCATTAACATCCTTCTGGTCAGTTTTTACCCTTCAGGGAGGGAATACATATTTCCTCTTTCATTCTGCTTTTATCTAGAAGTCAGTAAAATGTTTCTGATACACTTTTCAAATATTATCTCAAAAACACAAGATAATATGTGAATACATTTCAAATTATTTTGGGGGCAGGGGTCTTGCGTGTCTGGAGCTTCAGCGGGAAGAGGATGCCCAGCTCGGCTGCAGCCACAGAGCTGATATTTTCTGTCTGCTGGTTGCAGAGAGGAAGGTTTCCTTCCTGGGCAGGTTTGAACCCATATCCTCTGATCTCAGGCTTTTAAGTAGCTAGGATTACAGGCATGAGCCACCAAAACCCAGCTCATTTTACAAGACTTGCTTTTCATTTTTTCCTTTTTATTTCTGAAAGTTCAAACAGGTGGCCTGGTTGTGTGTCATTGTAAAATATTTTGTATAATGCCTCTTTTCCTCTGGCTTTTCTGAAATTCATTTTGTCAGTGCTTGGTGACCAAAATTGATCTAAGGCCAGTAGCATTTTCCTTCTGAGATGTGAGGTACCTTCCTACAAATACTTATCATTTTGGAAAAGAAAGCAGGATGTTTCTGTTAAATCCTACTTCATGAGAAAGCATTATAGTTAGAAGGTATTATGTTCACACTTCAGTATAGTCCCTATTTTATAAACGCACATTAAAATATTGGGGGAAAATGATGACTGCTGAATTAGTTTGATAATTATTCTCTAGGTTTTACTCCTTAAGGTTCATTAACTTAAAAGAGGATTAAATACATTCAGACAATAGTAGAAGGTAATGTATTGGATGTGGGAAGATGATCAGAATTCTCATGATTCCTAAAAAGATTTCTTCCAATTTTCAGTGGTAGACTGGTATGCTAACTGTGAGGAGACAGTGGTGATGCTGGAGCTTTGAAAAGTGGCTCTGAAGCAGGATTTGGGAGGAGAGCATTTGGTAGAGATATCATTTCCAAGGCTTGTGAATTAGAACCCCAAAGCATGAGGAATCAGAGTCACATTTTGTTTGTTCATGCTTATCCTGGAACTTGAATCAGAACCTTGGAAATGTCCCTGACTTTTTTTGCTCGTCTAGTTCTCTACTACTTGAACCACAATTCCACTTTAAGATTTTGGGTGTTTAATTGTAGATCCAGTCTCATGGAATTTCCTGTTTGGGCTGGTTTCAAATCTGATCCTCAGATATCAGCCTCCTGAGTAAGTGGGATTCCAGGTGTGAGCCACCATAACTTGGCTAGAATCACATTTGAAAAATGTTCTCTAGGTTTTTCTGATATGTGTGGCTAGCATTTGAACACTTTGGCTACAGTGGGTTAAATCACAATTAGAATACAATCAACTGTTTCTCCTTGTAACCTGTAGCATACAGTATCGATCTAATTCATTCCTGTCTTCACCTCTGTTCTATTTCTTCCACATTGTACAATTCTTTTCGTGCTTTGTGAGCTTTAGCATGTCAGTGCTGTTTACTTTTTGTGAAACCAGTCAGGTCCATTCCCCTAATTGGGGCTTTACTTGCTGTTCTCACTGCGTGGAAAACCTGCTCCTCGATAATTACATGGATGGTGCCCCTGCTTTCAGGTCAAATGTCTCCTCCTCAGGGATGTCTCCTCTCATTCCCACTGTGAAGTTGTTCCCACCTCATCATCAACGTCATGCCTCTGATTTATAGAAATTATCATTGTGATTTCTGGTTTTCTTCTCCAGTGTGAAAGCTGCATAGAGGAATCTGCACTCACTTCTGTCTCTCCAAAGACAGCAGTAGTCCCTGGTCTTTAGATCACAGGAGAATTGTGTGGAATTGAGCCTGCTTCAGATCTGGTAATCTTAGAATCCAGTCAGGACAGCTCATCAAGCTGTAGTCTGGTAGCTACCTGTCATTTCCTCTCATTCTTTTTGCCTCTCTGGTTACCTGAGTCCACCTTAGGGCAAGATCAGTGGCTGACACGTATTTGCTGCCATGGGAAAGATGGCTGTGACATCATAGAATGGTCTGGGGTGGGAATTTGGCTTAGTGGTTAGACTGCTTGCCTACCATGGATAAAACCCTAGGTTAGATTCTTCAGAAGCACCTATACAGAAAAAGCCAAAAGGGTCACCGTAACTAAAGTGGTAGAGAGTTAGCCTTGAGCAGAAGAAGCACAGGGACAATGCCCACACACTTGGTTCAAGTCCCAAGTCTGGAAAAATAAAAAGTAATATATGGCCATTGTTTTTTGAAGTTGTGGGGGGGATCCACACCCACGCCCTCAGGTGGCATCCAAGACAGTGAGTAGGCTTCCATACCCAGGAATGCTACCTACCCAGGAGGCTGAAATCTGAGGATCAAGTTGAAGCCAATAGCTCAGCCACCAAACCATCACGTACTCCCTAATGTGTTCAGACTCATTGAAGGGATTTACATTCTCTCTCTCTCTCTCTCTCTCTCTCTCTCTCTCTCTCTCTCTCTCTCTCTCTCTCTCTCTCTCTCTCTCTCTCTCTCTCTCTCTATTTTTCCTTCTTTATTTCTTTGTTTGTTTCTTTCCTTCCTCCTTCCTTGCTTCTTCCCTCCTTTCCTCCCTCCCTCCCTACTTCTCTCCCACTCTCTTCTTTCTTTCTTTCTTTCTTTCTTTCTTTCTTTCTTTCTTTCTTTCTTTCTTTCTTTCTTTCTTTCTTTCTTTCTTTCTTTCTTTCTTTCTTTCTTGCTTGCTTGCTTGCTTGCTTGCTTGCTTGCTTGCTTGCTTGTTTGCTTGCTTGCTTGCTTTCTTGCTTTCTCTTATTTTGTTGGTCATGCGGCCTAAACTCTGAAATCTGGGCCTGGGCACTCTCCCTCAGCTCTTCAGCTGAAAGATAGTGCTCTACCTTTTGAGCCAGCACCACATCTGGCTTTTTCCTGCTTATGTGTTGATTAATAATCAAACACAGGGCCTCGTGCATGCAAGACAATCACTCTACCCCTAAGCTATCTTCCAAGCCCTAATTTTATTTTAAAAATTAAGAAAATTCAAAATGTACCTTTAATGATTTTTCATTCAATTTATTAAATCATAGTATATGTTCTTTAAGCTGTTTTAAAATGTATTTATTGTAAAAATATTGTACAGAAGGGTTACAGGTACATGAGTAAAGTAATGAGTACATTTCCTAGCAAGCATTTTCACCTCCTCCTTTCTTACTTGCTTACTATACCTTTCCTGCCCACCTTCCCAACTCCTCCCACCCCCACCCCCCGCCAATGTCGTAAAGTTTGTTTTCAACATAGTGTGTTGTACATCTCATTGTCACATTCGGTTAAACTGCATCCTTATTTAAGTATTTTGTTATTTTGTTATTTCCCTTCTCATTCTCAAATTGGAAAAATGTACATACAAGATGCAGATCACCTGAAAAAAATACAGTGAAAACAGGAGTAATACCCTGGAGGAAGAACATATCGGAGAAACAAAAAAAAATCACATAGTATATTATGAATACGGTAAAAACAATTGCAAAGAAGAAAAAAAACCACTTGAGTTCATGTCTTGGGGTTCATTTCCTTTAACATCAACTTATATAGTTATATGTACATAGCTTTTGTTTTTTTCTGCTTGTCCTTGACATATACTAGTTATTGAAAAAAGGGAAACTATAAGACCGACGTTTTGGGGGGCCTGGCCTACTTCACTTCATATATATATACATATATATCTATATCTATTTATCTATCTATGTATCTATCTATATGTATGTATGTATTCTAACTCTTTCTATTTCCTAACAAGTGGGTGATGTAATTCTGGTGGTGGAATAGAATACCATTGTGTGTGTGTGTGTGTGTGTGTGTGTTTGTGTGTGTTTGTGTGTGTGTGTGTGTGTGTATCACATTTTCTTGATGCATTCATCTACTGAGGGACATTTGATTTGGTTCCATATCTTAGCTACGGTAATTAAAGCTGCAATAAACATAGTTGTGCTGGTAGCTTTAATATAGCCTGGTTTGTGATCAGTTGAGTAAATGCCCAAAAGTGGAACTGCTGGATCATAGGGAAGCTCTATGTAGAGTCATTTGACGAATATTCATATTGCTTTCAAAAGTGTTTGAACAAGTTTACACTCCCACCAACAATGCTGTAGAGTTCCTTTTTGACCATTTCTTGATCATAGTCATTCGAACTGGGGTGAGGTGGAATCTCAATGTTGTCTTGATTTGCATTTCTTTTATAGCTAGAGAAGTTGAGCATTTCTTCATGTGTCTATTGGCCATTCTTATTCCCTTTTCAGAGAACTTTCTCTTTAAGTCTTTAGCCCACTTATTTATCTGGCAGATGTTTGTTTGAGGATTTGTTTTTTGGGGATACAATTTTTTGAGTTCTAAGTATATTTTAGATATGAGACCCTTATCCATTGTATGGCTAGTGAAGATCTTCTCCCAGTTCTTAGGCTTTCTATTGATCTTGCTCACGATGTCCTTTGCCAAGCAGAAGCTCTACAGTTTCATGCAATCCAATTTGTCCAACCTTTCTCTGATTTGATGCGTTTCTGGGTCTTTATTAAGAAACTTTCGGCCTGTGCCAAGGAGCCCTGGAGTTTTTACTCTTCCTTCCTGTAATGTTTTCAAGGTATCTGCTTTGATTCCAAGGTCTTTGATCCATTTTGAGTTGATTCTGGTGCAAGGTGCTACATAAGGATCAAGTTTTCATTTTCTACAGGTGTGACTTAGTATACGTTTTATAAGTCATTGTCCATTTCTTTATAGCCCTCCACAAGTTTATATGTATTTGTAGCTTGAGAAGGGAAATAAGATTTAAATCAGGACAGTAGGAGGCTATGGTTTATATGGCCCATTTGAGGCTCTTTTGGAAGGAATGTTACTTTTTTCCATCTGATGTCCTACAGATAGCAATCTTGGTACAGGAATTGAGTAGACTGTCATAGGATAGGAAGCTTGGACTGATTTCTCCCTACTTTCCCCTGGGGACAAAGAGGGTGAAGTAGCCATGGGCATGAATCTGTGGGGGGTTTCAATTTTTTTCTATTGACTGTATTTCTAATTACTATTGCCACAGTCCAATGTGTGAAACGATTTTTTCATTTCCTACTTTAGCTGTAACTACATTTTTTTCATTTTAAAATTTTATTATATTGTAATGACTCTATATTGGGGCTAGAGTTACATAAATAAAGTAATGAGTACATTTCTGGTAAACCATTGTTACCCCTTCCCTTGTTTTTCTTTGACTATCCCTTACCTCCCACACCTCCTGCACTTCTCCCCTCCCCACCCGAAGTTGTAAAGTTAATTTCCAACATATTGTCTTCTGGGTATCATTGTTGCAATGGGTCGACCTGTGTCCTTGTTTCAGCGTTTTGTTATTTCCCTTTCCCTCCCCAAATTAGAAAAATGGATACACATGATGCAGGGTATCAAAGTCAAGAACACTGACAAAAGGGGATATACATTAGAGGTAAGAATATACAAAGGAAGCAAAAACTTATATAATATACCTAAAACGACAACAAAAAGTGAAGCCCAAGATATAGAAACTTGTTTTTTATAGGACATTTATTCTAAAATTCCCTAGACATCTTAAGTTTGGGCTTTCTTTTTTTTCTGCCAGTCTTGTGGTTAGAACTTTGGGCATTCAAGCGCTTGAGCCCTATAACACCACTTTGAACTTTTTCTGAATAGTATATCTTATATAGAGTGTCAAAACATTCCAGCGGAGGCAGGTTTAAAATAATAATCCTCAGATTTCAGTCTCCTGAGTTGCTAAGAGTACAAGCATGAGCCACCAGCACCTGGATTGAATCATCCCATACATTTAACTACATCCATTTTCTTATCCCCTACCAACAATGCTTTCTGATATTTTTTAAAGTTATCTCTAAATAGCTTATGAAGGAGTTTGAGAATTGCTTAATTATTTTTTCACTTTAACTAGTATATACTAGTTGCACACACTGAGAGGTTTGGTGGAGTTACACACACGCATATGATATACTTGCTCACATTCACCCTCCCTTCCCAGTGCCCAGCCCCTGAATTCAAGGCTCAGAACCACTGTACACATGCAAACATTCACGTACACACACACACACACACACACACACACACACACACACACACACACACACACACACACACACACAGAGCAGAGCAATTAGCAAAGGTTTTACTGTGGATCCGGAACTGCAAAGAAACATGGGAAGTTAGATTGTCTTTTCCCAGTTCCTCCATCTTCCACCATTCTCTGCTTTTCCTCAGAACAACCCAAGCTCTCCACACTCACTTCTGTCTGTTGTGAACACCCTGAGCCTGGCTTCCAGTTTGACATTCATAGGGAGCTGCTTTTGCCTGGTCTTCAAAGTAAGCAGAGGTTCTCAGGTCATGTTTTATTTTTCCATTTGGAGTGTGAATGCAGGCCTGAGACCATAAGTAGGATTTTGAAGTCTATGGACAGTTGTATTGAGCTACAAGACTCACCTCAGAAAACAAGCAGAGAAAGTGGGATGCAACGTACACAAACTAAACCAATGGACCTATAGGTAACTGAGTGTCAATTTCCACATTAATTGAGTGAATACAAGGCTGAGTCCATTTAAAGAGAGGTCTCTAACCATTTCATGGGACCCCATTGACAAGCCTGGCAGGAACACATGTGCGTGCCTCTGAGTGTGTGTGTGTGTGTGTGTGTGTGTGTGTGTGTGTGTGTGTGTGTGTGTGTGTGTGTGTGTCTGCCTGTCTGTCTGCCTGTCTGTCTGTCTGTCTGTCTGAAGGCCGGTCTGGGGCTCAGGCTCAGACTGGGTGCTGCCTTCCCTTATAACTTTTTTGCTGCTCTACCACTTCAGCCACAGCTCTACTTCTGGCTTTTTTGGTACTTGATTGGAGATGAGAGTCTGATGGACTATCCTACCCAGGCAGGCTTCAACTCTGATCTTCAGATCCCAGCCTCCTAAGTAGCTAGTATTAAAGGAGTGAGGCACTGGCACCTGTGAGGAAGCCTCTTAAATAACGGATATATTCATAGGGAGACAGGAAATACCTCAGTGCAAAAGATGGTGTTGAATTTTCATGTTTTAAAAGAAAAACTGTACTCATTAGCAAAGTATGAAGTAATATTGAGGGAAAGAAGAAAGCAAACTTTCATAAATCTGGGGTTGTGAAAGCCCATCGATTATGAGACTTTCATATAGGTATCAGAATAATATCTATGTGGCAACATTGAGACTCACCCATGTGGTCACGTGAATTGGTTAAAGACCTGTTCTCACACTTAATTGCCTTCAGATATCTGGGATTCTGCTCTGTGGAAGATGTTTCCCAGTCACACTGGTAAGTCTCTTAATTCTGTTTTTCACATTTCTCATTCTTAATTCTTAGTATTAACCAAGTATCTTTTCCATAGATGCTCCTGAAGATGCTTTCATTGTCACTGTAAGGATTCATTTAATAAGAGAAACATGTTTGAAGAACATTAATACTTATATTAATAATATCATTAGTAATAAAGAGTAATATTCAAGAACTACTTGAAGATAAATAAACCATGATTTGGAGCAACTATGTGGCTTGGATATTAAACCTGATAGCCGACATATATTCCTAGGCCATTACGAATCTGTAGTTACTGCAAACTTACAATAAAAATGTTCTTAAGAAAGAAAAAGTGTTGATAATATAAGTAACTTAATAGTTGTTGAATAAGACAAATACAATGAGGACTTCTGTTGATCTAGTACACACTGTTTCTTGATATGAAAGCATCACCTATCTGTTCTGAGAGCCAGTCAGGCTTAAGAAGGGACACATGCTTCCTGATGTGCGACCTGCCTGGCATTCACTGCCTAAGTTCATTCAGGCCCACAGCCCTATAGCCAATATACAAAAACCTTCAGAACAGTCTTCCTGTCTTTAATCCTAGCTCATCAGAAGACTGATGTCTGTGGATCGTGGTTCATTGTCACTATGGGCAGCAAAGTCTGGAAGAATCTCCAGTTAACCACAAAAAAGCCACAGTGGGAGGGATAAACTGAGAGCAATGGAAGGGGTGTAATTGTCCCCCTAAACTGTATTCTTTACCTGAGTTAACTGTTTAATTTAACTGACTTAACTGTTACCCCTCTGAATATCATCTTCCTAATAATAGTTTTTAAAGGAAAGGAAAGACGGGGCTGGGGAGGTGGCTCAGTGGTAGAATGCTTGCCTTGCATGGAAGAGGCCCTGGATTCAATTACTCAGTACCACATAAGCAGAAAGAAAGCTGGAAGCCACACTATGGCTCAAGTGGTAGAGCACTAGCCATGAGCTGAGGAGATGAGGGACACTGCCCAGGCCCAGAATTCAGGCCCATAGCTGACAAAAAAATAAAGAAAAGGATTATAAAAAGGAAGAGAGTTGCTGCCAGGCTCAGCATAATCCTAGATATTCATGAGACTGAGGATCAGTGATTGAAGCCAACTTGGGCATGAAAGCATGCATGTACGACTTTTATCTCCAATTACGTAAAAATAAAATCTAGAAATAGAGTTGAGGCTCCAGTGGGGAAACAGTAGCCTTGAAGGGAAAAATAAATTTTAGGGATAGTGTCTATTTCCTGAGTGCAAGCCCCAGAACGGCACATAATAAAAGAAGAAAATATACTATGAACTTGGTTTATCTGTAACTGTGATGCCTTTGTTACAGACGATTATGGACTGAAACTGTGAACAGGGCCTACTAGGTCTGGCATTTTTTGTGCACAAACTTTGTGCACAACCATCTTAACTCCTTCGCTATTCTATGGTTGCAGGTTGCATTATCTTCTCACCATGGAAGAAAGAGGCTCCAGTATTTATTTTCCATAGGGTACCTGCTTCCTTTTCCTCTGCTCTTTATTCACTGACAGCAGCATTTTACCTGAGACTGCAAGGAGGAGGATTGGCAAGGCCTTGAAAGAAGGGCAGTTGCTAAAATTGTGTGTGACGCTGGTGATAATGTCCAAGACCAGGTTAGCATTTTGGTGATGACTGCCATAGTGCGTCATTCTTTATCAATATGCTGATGGGCCTTGGACATGAGGAGGAGGCCTCAATGTCTACTCGGGTCATTCAGACTACATAGGTATAAGCAAGCAAATCTTCCTCTCACTTTCCCAACATGGAGTTATGGGCCCAGCCTGGCAAGGGGACTCATGCCCAAGCACGAATAGCTATCAACACAATATACAGTTATGACCTCTACATTGTTACAGCATTGAGAACAGTGCAGCACAAACCACATGGAGCATGTCAAAATCATTGAAGGGATGAGAAAGTGGTTCTATGTCGTATGTACAAGGCAGACAGAGAACACCATACAAATACCCTTTCAGAGACCCCACTTCTGTTCAATGTTAGAAAGGTGGTTTTTATATATGTCCTTTTAGCACTTTATATTTGTTGCCCTTGCTTTCTAATAGTTAATCAAATTTCTGATGTGAATTTGTCATAATATCATTGAAGATCACTTGTGTGTGATGAGTGGTGTCTCTGCATTTTGGGAGGTTTTCTTTGTTTATTTAGAATGTATCTTAGTGTGGACCTATGTAATTATGTTAACTGACTTTTTTGATCTGCTAGATTCCTGCACAGAAGGGTTCATGCTTTCAATCAATTTTGGGAAGGTATTGGTTATTATTCCTTCAAATGCTGTGTATTTCATTTTATCCCTCTCTACATTATACATATATATTATACATTATACGTACATTACATGTTCATATTGCATATGTGAATATACATATATATGCCTACATATTTATACTATTCACTTATATACATATATTTATTTTCACATAACTTCCAGTTTTGTGATTGTTTATTGTAGGAAATTTAGACTGATCCTAGCTACTCCATCAGAGTTACAGTTAGAATTTTTTTCTTTAAGTTGGTAAAAATATGCATTTCTTGGTAAGGATATTGAATCAGGTATAGAGCACAACTAGCCTCTCTGTCTCTGTCTCTGTCTCTGTCTCTCTGTCTCTGTGTCTGTCTGTCTGTCTGTCTGTCTGTCTGTCTGTCTGTCAGTTTGTCTGTGTCTGTCTGTCTCTCTCTCTCTCTCTCTCTCTCTGATTTTCTGCCTCTGTCAGGTCTCTGACAAAAGGCCTTTGTTTATCGGGTTCTTCTAGTGTGTTCTGTGATCTTTTGCAATGTCATGTTCTGCTTCAAAGGCCACCAGGCCTGCACCTGGAAGAGGAGATTCTCCAATGTCCACCTGCATGGGTGCACCTGCCTGTCTCTGTCTTGATGTCAGAGCCCCCGCAGCTCCTTGGGGTGGTCTTAAGAGATGCTCCTATGCCAGGACTGCTGACTGGTGACTGTGGGTGGCACAAGCACAGCCTCTTTATTTATCCATCAGAGGTCTGTGGTGGAGCCTGGGGCTGTTCCCTTGTTGGTGGCTATGCTTGGAGCAAAGTTGGGGGCTGCAGAAGCCTCACTGTGGCCTGACTTCTGGGGCACAATGGATACCAAGTGTTTCTCTGGGCTCTTTTCAGAATACATAGGCAGGTTTAGGAGCAGAAGCTGAGCTCAGGGAGCCCCTAAACACAGGGTGGGGAATGGAGGTGGGAGGGGCAGGGCTGTCTAGGTTGGCAGGGGGCAGATGATGAGCATATATTAGTAGTCTGCTGACTTCCAAATGAAAAGCTAGACTTGCTTGCTACCCATAAATATCTCTCTAAAACTGGTTGGACCAGAGAGTCCCATGCTGGTGGGGGAAAACTGCTAAAGACTTCAGTAGATGGACCAGGAGCACTTGGTGCTCTTTGTGGGCAATTCAATGCTGGCTCTTGCAGGGGGAGATGAAGGTCCCCTAACCCTGCAGATCCAGGGAAGCCAGAGCCCAACCAGACACTACGCTTGGCCAGATGTGCACTGGACAGGCTGGTAGGTAAAACTTTGCTGGATGGCTTTGTAGAGTCCTCAATCTGGCCCACTTGCTGGCACAAGAACCTGCTTGGCATCTCCTCATCCATAGAACTTGGCGACAGCAACTCTCCCAAATTGGACATGCAGTATCCAGCTAGCTAGACGCTTCTGTGGTCAGTGCAGGTCTGGGAGGAATGGCAGACCTGCTGCTGGAGGGAGCAGATGCCTCTTCCAAGACATCTGAGGGATGGGGAGTCCCTGGAAATGGGATCATGGAAAAGGCTGGTCTGTCCTGCCCAAAGAAAACACCTAGTGCTTGTTTGACTGTTTGGTTAAGGGGGGGGGGGGCACATTGATATTAGGGCAGTGATATTAGGAGACAGTGTTAGTGAAATTATCCCAAAATTAAACCAACTGCTGAGGGAGCAAAAGAATAAGGCTTGCTGAACTGCCCATGGCAGGTGGAGTTAAGGTTTTAGCTGCTTCTGTCTTGAATGACCCCGTGGCTTTGTCACCAGAAGACAAGTGCCAGGATGCTGGCATGGAGTCCAGTGGTTTTAGGAAATTTATCAGAGAGCCCTACTTGGCTTGTATTTCACTCAATAGGGCTAACACGGGGTACGGTGTTTGGGCTTTAGAGCTGGGCATCACAGCTTGATCTTTTTGAAGGGGTATGGACACCTTCTGGAAGGTGTTGGAACTTTAGGAGGTCTGAATACATTATGAAACTAGGTTAGTCCTCTGAGTTTCATCCTTGGATTGCAACAGGGCTGAGCACTCCTTGGTGCCCTCAGGGAGTGGGCTGGTTTCTGGTAGGTAGAAAAGTTTTATGTGTCTTCTACTCCCTGAGCCTCACTAGGAAGGGCTATTGTTGGCAGGGAGGATTGTGTCATTGGAGGTCTGTGTGTTCTTTGACTAAGGGATTCTACACTCCTCAGAGCATATCTTGGCTTTCTCTCTGAATGTTTAGTTTCTGTGGAAGACTGGAGTCTGAAAGGCCTAAGAGTTTAAGTATCCAGAAGCTTTCTAGGTTTCCAGACATATCCAGGGCTTGTTCTTTTTCATCTTACAAAGACACCTCTAACTTCCACCCTTAGTCATGGTCTACTGAGTCCTTTGTCTCTGGCATAAATGAGGGAAGACAGGCAGGGCTGTCCTGTTGCTAAGGAAAACAGACAGGGATGCCTTGTTGCTGAGAAAAAGCAGGCAGGCCTGTCTTGTTACATAGTTTCATTTATTCCCCAATGTTGGTAAATAAAGCCTCCAGATTGGACTTCAGGAGCTGACCATGATCATTCTCCATTTCTTTTCCCTGCACTTACCATACTGCCTTTCCATTTAAATTCAATTTTACATTTACTTTTTGTCAGAAGCAAAGAGGCAATTAAAATCTATATGTAATGTTAATTTTTATTCTTGAATTACTAAAATACATGCAGAGCATGTCAATTAAAGCAGCATAAAATGGCAGATGGCATGAGCTTGATTTCTGTCCCTCTACTGTGGCTCTCTTGCTCTCGCCTGGAGTGATGACCACTGCTACTAGTTATTTGTATATCCCTGCATCTAAACCAAATATGCACAAAGGAAGGCTATTAAAAAGAGACTTGCCCACAGCTACCCAAGGTCCCCCAAAGTGTTATCTTAATAGGAGGGCAAATTTCCATTCATACTATGGAGATGCAAACTTCTACACTCAGGTTCACAGACCTGCGCCAAGTCTGTGCTGCAACCACATGTCTGAAGGTGATAGCTCATTGTTCAATAAGGAAGAAGTCTGCAATAGCTGGAAATCTGCCCTCTGCCTTTCCCACTACGTCACAGTATCAGTTATGGGGACTAAGGGGTTACACAGGCCTTTTAGAGTTTACTAGACTTTGGGTTTTAACTTTGTAATTCCTTGTGTGTCTCAGACTATTTGAATTTGTTTTTACTGAATTGTCTTTTTTTCCTACAATCCACACCTGTGGCCAAATAGGGCTTTCTTATAGCAAGCTGATGGAAGGCACAACACTGTATGTAGTTTATACTTAGATTTTCAGCCTTGTTCTGGAATATGGCTGTTTCAGTCTTAGATTTAGAACTCCCTTCTTTCTCCCCCTCTCTTTCTCTTCCTTCTCTGTCATTCAGTAAACAATTCAAATAAGCATTTGTTGAAAAAAACGCTTGGAAAATTGTCATAACATTAAACAGTAGTGTCTGACAACTTTGTTAATAGAGGGGGAGAACAAGCAAGATAAAAAGTAAATGCACATACAAATTCACATGCCACACCCACATCTACACCACATAGACATATACATACAAACCCAGGGACACAAAAATAATCACAGGATATTTAAACCTTGTTTTCTTAATACTTTAAATACAACAAAACATTTGATGCAGTCAGGAAATCACTAGGACACACACACAAACAGAAACATGCACACACTGCCAGTACTGGAGCTTGAGCGCAGAATGTGGGTAATGTCCCTGAGATTTTGTAATGAAAGCTATTACTTTACTCATTTGCACCACAGGTCTACTTCTGTCTTTTTGGTGGCCAATACGAGATAAACACACACACACAGACACACACACACACACACACACACACACACAGACACACACACACACACACACACACACAGACACACACACACACACACACACACACACACACAAACACACAGAATTTCCTGCACAATTGACTTCAAACCACAGTAATCACATCTCAGTCTCCAGACGAATTGAACAATTTACATTCTCACCAACAGTGATAGAGCTTCCTTGTGGCCACATCCATGACATCATTTGTTACTGGCCATTTTTAAATTATTTTATTGGCCTTCCTTGCTGCATTGAGGTGGCATTATAGTGTTGTTTTTGGTTTACATTTCCTCTATGTTCAGAGATATTGAACATTTCTTTATGTGTCGGTTGGCCATTCTTACTTATTCTGAGAAATCTGTCTTTTATTTATTTATCTGTCATTTATTAATTGGGATGTTATTTGAGGTTTTATTAGAGGTCATTTTTTGTGCTCTAGTATATTTTCTCTATAAGGCCCTTGTGTGATGGATGAAATTCTTCTTACATTCTGTGGGTTTTGTATTTACCTTGTTATGTTCTTTTTCATGCAGAGACTTTTAAGTTTCATACAATCCTGTCTATCCAGTCTTTCTTTGAATTCTTGTGATTCTGGATCTTTAGTTAGAAAGTTTCAACCTGTAGGAGCCACAGTGTTTCCCGTGCCACTTTTTGCAATAGTTTCATGGTTTCTGGCCTTATATTAGTGTCTTGGCATATGTGGACAGCATTAATTTCATCTACCGAGAATTCCTTGGTTCACAATCACAGCAAAGTGGTACCCTTTCTATGTAAGATGAGGTGGTTCATGGTGGTTTGGAAAGGGGATAGCTACTCAAAAGTGTTACTATGGAAATCATAGGTGGGGCTCAGGCATAATTATTTTTAATTATATTTTTAATTGTAAGTACAATGAATCCTAATCAGTGACACTATTTTCATCATCTCCCTCATCCCTGAAACTCAACTCCTTCCCCTCAATTTTTCTAGTATTATTGGATATGAGTTGAAAATTGGGGCTTCATTAACCTCTTCTGCCTTTCAAGTGCCAGTTTCCTCATATACATTTAATGTACTGTTAGATTTTCTTTTCTTTTTGGTGGGGGGAGGGTCTGGTGGTTGCCCTGAACTCTGGGCCTGGGCGCTGTCC